>NW_006400141.1:1134608-1143577 GCF_000299155.1 Elephantulus edwardii
ATTAATATTTAAATATTAAATGAACATACTATATCAAGAGGAATAACAAATTTTAGTCTTACTTCTTTATATCATAATTAAACCTGAATTTCAATATACTAGTGACAAAAATTTAAAAATAAATGACACTGTGACATGATATGACAAAGTATAACTACTGTTTCATAACAAAACTAATGTTTTTTTGAGACATTCTTTTTCTTAATTTACTGTCTGTCAATTCATGCCACTAACAAACAATAATCTGTTATTATGGAACATGAGACAGTTTATAACACGCCATTCTCTCTTTTTTTCCCCCTTAGTGTCTCCCTTCTTTCAAGTGAATGTCTTTACTAAACAATAACATTAAACAAATAAACAATTAATTGGAAACAATAATGAAAACTGGACTTTTCGGAGGCAACAGATTTTTTCAGAGGGAGAAGATTGTATTTCTGCCATGGAGCAGCTGGTGGATTCAAACCGTGTGCCTTTGGGTTGGCAACACGATCCCTTACCACTAGGCCACTAGAGGGTCCCCCTACAGCACCCTGTATTCCCAGGCGGTCTCCCATCCAAGTACTAACCAGGCCTGACCCTGCTTAGCTTCTGAGATCAGACGAGATCGGGCGCGTTCAGGGTGGTATGGCCGTAGACAAAACTGGACTTTTCATGGGGACAAGTTTCCTATTCCTTACTGGAACTGGTATACTTGGGAATTTTTTTTCTCTTTGTTCAGCCCATCGTTACTTTCCTCACCGGCCAGCAAATCAGTCTTATACACTTGATCCTTGCTCAATTAGCATTATCAAATATCATGCTGCTTCTCTTCAGGGGGATTCCTTTAGTGGTTTTGCACTGGAACAATAAATACTTCCTGGATGATATAGGATGTAAAATTATCTTTTACCTTCAAAGAATCGGACGTGGCATGTCGATCTGTATCACTTGTCTGCTGAGTGGTTGCCAAGCCATCATCATCAACTCTCACTCTACCAAATGGGCAAATCTCAAGCAGAGTACTACCAAGTACAGTGCAATCTATTCTGTTTCTTGCTGGCTACTCAATGCAGTCACACATGTTTCTGTTCTTACAGATGTAATAGGACCTACAAACCGGATAAACATCACAAATGGAGTTGATATTGGCTATCTATTGCTATTGGAGATGTGGTTCGAATTATTCGATAATTTTATCTACTATTGGAGATATCTTTTTTATAGAGCTCATGCTATTTTGCTGTGCATACATGTTATATTTTTTGCACAGGCACAACCAACGCACACAGTATGTTCATAGGACCAATATCTCTTCCAAGAAAAAACCTGAAATCAAAGCCACCCAAAGAATTGTGCTCTTAGTCATCACCTTTTTCTCATTTTATTCCATCAATGGCACCCTTGTTTTGTGTAGTTTGTATTTGCTTCCCTCTAGTGTCTGGCTCCTGGAGATATCTGCCTTCATGACACTTTGTTTCCCAACCATTAGCCCGTTTTTGCTGATAACCAGTACCAATGCTAAATTCAGATAGTCTGCTAACTAATCTTTAGCAGAAGATAATGACTCTCACAATGACTATGGACATTTCTAAAAATTGTTGTTGTTGTTATGTGCTGTCGAGTCACCTGTGACTCATAGTGGTCCTATGTACAACAGCCTTGAACCCTGCTCTATCCTGTGCCAATCATATTGTCACTGACACACCTATCCCCATTACCCCAGTCATTGAATCAACCCATTTCATTGAGGATCTTCCTCTCTTGCACTGTCTCCTCCACCTCCCAAGCACAATGACCCTCTCCAAGGACTGGCCCCTCCTTGAAACATGTCCAAAGTATGTCAGACAAAGATTCAGAATCTTTGTCTCCAAGGAGTAGCCTGGTCTCACCATCTCTAGGACAACCTGTTTGTTCTCCTAGCAGTCCATGATATATTCAACATTCTTCTCCAACACTACAGCTCAAAGGCATCAATTCTCCTTCTATGATCCCTTAGTCCTTAGTTATCATCCAGCTCTATGATACATAGCAAGTAATTGCAAGACTATGGTCTGGATCAGATGCACCTTAATCTCCAGACTGTCATCGTTGCTCTTCAGTACTTTGGAGAAGTCTCTGACAGCAGCCTTTCCCAATGCATTATGTCTTTTAATCTGCTGGCTGCTGGGGCCAAGAGTTGATTGTGGAGCCAAGCAGACTAAAGCTGTGAACAATTTCAATCTCTTCACCATATATCTTGATGCTGCCAATTGGTCCAGTGGTGAGAATCTTTGTCTTCTTGACATTGAGCCTCAATCCATATTGAAAGCTGCAGTCCTTGACCCTCTGCAGCAAGCGCTTCAGGTCCTCCTCAGTTTCAGGAAGCAGGGTTGTGGTGGGAAATCATAGGGTTCCATAATTGGCTGGGTAGAGGAAAGGGGTAAAACAAATAGGAAAATCCAGGGGAGGATGTGAAAAGGCAGGATAATGGTGGGCATAGGTCAGTGGTGCTTAATTTTCTAAAACACAATGTATGGGTAGGAGTGTATGAAACACAATGTAAATGTATGCACTACAATGTGTACAAATTTTGTATGTAAACCAATGCAAAATAAAATAATTTTTTATATCATTTTTATACAAATACAAATAAACACATTCTAGATAGAGGCAAAGGAACATAAACAGTTAATAAAAGGGCTTCACCAATCTGGCAGTTTGGATACATCACTGGCTTCTTGGGAGAAATATGTCAGTCACTTCCCATGAAATTTACAGTCTCAGAAATCATGTGAATTGACACTGACTCAACAGCAATATGTGAGGGAGACAGTTACCATTAACAAATCTCCTGCTCCTTCTCTGCAGGGGAGTCCCTTTAATGATTTTGCATTGGAAAAATAAATGTAAAATTGTGTTTTACATTCAAAGAATAGGAAGTAGCATGTCAGTCTGAGGCACCTGCCTGCTCAGTGACTGCCAAGCCATCATCATCAACTCTCACTCTGCCAAGTGGGCAAATTTCAAGCACAATCCCCACAAGTACAGCATAATCTACTCTCTTATTGGTTACTCAATACAGTCACACATGCTTCTGATATTACAAATATAATAGGACCCATGAATCAAATAAATATCACAAAGGGAATTAATCAAAGATATTGCTATTGGAGAGAAGGTTTGGGTTATTCAGTAATTTTATCTACTGTTGAAGAAGTCTTTTTTGTGGATCTCATGGTCTTCTGCTGTACATACATGTTACATTTTCTACACAGGCACCACTAGCATGCCCAGTATATTCATAGGATCAACAGCTCTCCCAAGATAAACCCTGAGATGAAAGTTACCAGAAGAATTGTGCTGATAATGATCACATTTTTCTCTTTTTATTCTGTCACTGGCTGTTAACAGTCCTCATCTCTTGACCATCCATCCTGATGCTGCCAATTAGCCCAGTGCTGAGAATCTTTGTTTTCTTCATACTGAGCCTCAATCCATATTGAAGGCTGCAGTTCTTGACCTTCTGCAGCAAGCGCTTCAGGTCCTCCTCAGTTTTAGCAAGCAGGATTGTGCCATCTGCATAATGCAGATTGTTGATGACTCTTCCTCCAATCTTGATTCCACACTTCTCCTCATACAGACCAGCCTTCCAGATAATCTGTTCTGCATATAGGTTGAAAGGTATGGAGACAGGACACGTCTCTGGCGTACACCCTTCCTAATTTTGAACAATGCAGTGTTTCCGTGCTCTGTTCTGATGACTGCCTTCTGGTCCAAATGTAGGTTTTGCATAAGCACCATCAAGCTTTCTGGGATTCCCATTCTTCTCAGGGTCATCCATAGTTTGTTGTGATCCACCCAGTCAAATGCCTTTGCATAGTCAATGAAATACAGATAGATATTCCTCTGGTACTCCTGCCAAGATCCATCTAACATTAGCTACAATATCCCTAGTACCAAGACCCCTTATCAACCCAGCCTGCACTTCTGGCAGTTCTCTGTTGATGTGCTGTCCCAGTCATTTTTGGATAATCTTCAGCAGACTCTTCCTTGCATGTGATATCAATGATATTCCACACTCTGTTGGATCACCTTTCTTTGGAATGGGAAGAAATATAGATACTTTCTAGTCAGTTGGCCAAGTGGTTGTCCTCCAGATTTCTTGACACAGCTTGGTGAACACATCTAGAGCAGCAACTGTTAGTTGAAATACATCAATTGGCACACCATCAATTCCTGGGGTCTTATTTTTGGCCAATTCCTTCGAAGCAGCTTCAATGTCTTCCTTGATCACCATAGGCTCTTGCACGTATGTTGCTACTCTGGAGATGAAAATGAGAAGAAAAATGAGGTGGCTTTCATAGTTAAAAGAGTCATTTCTAGATATATTTTGAGACAGAAAATTGTGAGCCACAGGATGATATACATACACATACAAGGAAGTCCAGTGAATACCACTATCATTCAGATATTTGCTCTGACAAACAGAGCCAAAGAAGAGGAAATAGAGGATTTCTGCTAACTTTTACAGTCAGAAATCGATCAAACATGCAATCAAGATTCATTGATAATAATGAGCAGCTGAAATGCAAACGTTGGGAACAGAGAAAAAGGATCAGTAGTTGGAAAACAGGAACTCAGTGACAGAAATGAAGCTGGAGATAGAATGATTGAATTTTGCACAATCAACGATTTATTCATTACAAATACATATTGTATAAGAAACACAAACACAGGTTATACACATAGATTTCACTTGATGGTATGCATAGGAATCAGATTGATTACATTTGTAATCAAAAGGACTGCTGGAGAAGTTCATCCACTATGATCTGTGAAAACTAGGCCAGGTGTTGTTTGTGGACCAGCGCACCAACTACTCATATGCAAGTTCAAACTGAAGCTCAGGAAAATTAAATAGAATCCACAGGAACCAAAATATGACCTTGAGTCTATCCCACTTGGATTTCAAAACCATCTCAGGAACAGGTTTGCGGCCTTGAACACCAATGACTGAAGAACAGTTGAGTTGTGGGAGGATATCAAGAATATAATACAGCAAGAGTATAAAAGGTCATTTCAAAGGCAGAGGAGGAAGAAAATGCCAAAAAGGATGTCAGAAAGGACTCTGAATATTGCACTAGAGCACCGAGAAACCAAAGCAGAGGGGGAAATTCAAGATAATAAAGAGCTGAACAGAAGATTTCAAAAGGCAGCATGGGAAGACAAAATATTAAAATGAAATGTGCAAGGAGCTGAAGTCAGAAAATCAGAAGGGCCAAACTCGCTCAGCATTTCATAAGCTCAAGGAACAGAAGAACAAATTCAGACCTCGAGTTGCTATACTTAAGGATGCTTTGAGCAGAATATTAAATGATCCAGAAAGTACTAAAAGAAGATAGAAAGAGTATACAGAGTCATTTTCAGATGTCATCCTTGTTCTTATGTGTCGTCGAGTCGCTTGTGACTCATAGTGACCCTATGTACAACAGTCTTAAACCCTGGTCTGTTCCATGCCAGATTTATTATCTCCCACACACCTATCCCCACTATCCCAGTGACGGAATCAACCCATCTCATCTGAGTCTTCCTCTGCTATGCTGTCGCTCCACCCTCCTAAGCATGACGTCTCTCTCCAAGGATTAGTCCCTCCTTGCAACATGTCCAAAGTATTTCAAATGACGCTCCAGAATCCTTGCCTCCCAAAAGCAGCCTGGCTTCACCCTCCAGGACGAACTTGTTTATTCTCCTAGCAATCCATGGTTCAATACTCTTCTCCAGCACCAAAGCTCAAAGGCATCAACTCTCCTTCTAGTCACTGTCCTGCTCTTGGAATTAGAGCAAGTAATCGCAAAGACCACAGCCTGTATCAGGCACACCTTTGTCTCCACTTTCTTTAGCAGAGTAAAATAACTGTCACAATGAGTACGGACACTTCTAATAATGGTAAAGATATTTTATTGCTCAAACTTAAGGTAAAAGTTAAAAAAGAACAACACCACCAAAAACCAAGGTAAAATGTTTGGATGCTCAAGGTACTATCTGTTGTTGTTGTTATGTGCCATTGAGTCACTTGACTATCTGCTGTACAACATTAAAATATGAAAAGCAATTGAGCATTTCAATATTGCATAGCATCTTTACTAATAAAGTAAACCAACTATCAAAACATTAGTGAACATTGTATGCCACAATATATTTTAAATGTATTCTATAATCTTGGAAAATTGTAGAAAGCAAACTAAAACAGTGTTTTAGTCCTTATTGAACCAGTAAAGGGACTAGTCTTTCAACAGTTAATGCCAATAAAACAAATTCATCAAAAACATATCGTCAAATGTAAAATAATAGATGTAAAAATTTCTACATAGTAAGAGGCAAATTAAATCTAATTGATCAGTGAAAAATATTTCTGAAGTTACCAATCAGGAATATTTTTTATATTGCTCTAAATTGTCATTATTGCAAAACAATGACTTGGTAAAGGATAGGTGGTGGTTGTTGTTGTTAGGTGCCATCGAGTCAAGTATGACTCACTGTGACCCTAAACAAAAGATCTGAAGCCAGTCCTGTTCTGCACCATTATCACACTTGCTGACACACACAAAATAAAGCAGTAACCATGTCAATTCACCTGGCTGAGGGTCCATCTCTCCTTCTCTGAAACTCCACTCTTCCCAACATCATCTCTCTCCAATAATAGCACCTCCTAGCAATAAGTCCAAAGTATGTTAGGCGAAGCCTCTTCATTTTTGTCTCCAAAGAGCACTCTGGCTACACCCTGTCTAAGATATATCTATTCATTTTCTTAGATGATAATGGAATGTTCAGTCCTCTTCTCTAACACCATAGCTCAAATTTGTCTCAAGGAGGCTTTCAAAGCTAACAATTTCCACTTAGAAGTCTCAAGGAGCACATAATTATGAACTACCAAGAAGTTACTCAGAAGTCCCTGCTTTGCTTTATCTGATTTACCCACATGACCTTCCACATTTAATGTCTTCCATAGGAAATAGAAAAATTTTGTTTATATTTGTCACCTGGAAGTCTTTGGTGAATCAGTGCTAAGTTATTATAGTTACTGTCTCTTGATTAAACATAATTGCTGATTATCTGGAACAAAAATATCCTGCCCTTAATGACAACAATACTTTTGAAGACCATGATATATACAGCAAAAACAACCACTTCCTCTAGAGAGACTTCGCAGAGAATATATTACCATTTACAGAGTGTATATCATCACATAAGACCATTGATACAGAGCTCTATATGATGGCAGAAGGATTGAGCTTGGTGAGTATCTCTTTTTCACAGTTTCATCCTAGCAAGTTCAACTGTATACATTAGTGAGAAAGAGTCCACTCCTATTTGATGATTCTTTTTAGATAGTTTAGTCTCATGGAATATGATGAGAACTAGATCTAATATATACCAACAAGATGTTGTTTCAGCCTTTTTTAAAGCGAAGCAATAAAAGAAAAGTCTTAGATGATACCTTAGGTAGTGTATATAATAAATATCTTTAACTGTATGCCATTATTCTTGTTTGCATATAATTTAATTATAGCAATTATAATCCTCCACCAAAGAAATATATGAAGATTTATAAGAGATACAATCAAAACATGGATGGACATCAAGGTAAGGCAAAAATATTACTTTCAATTCCATTATGGGAAATGGGGAAAAATTAGTATATGAGCATACCTATTATATTAAATATAATAAACACATTGCTGCAAATGACGGCAGATGACATCCAACACTTTTTAAGTAATGAAAAAAGGAACATCATTCGATATCAACAACTGATGCTCAATTTCATATGGCAGTCATAAATACTTGGAAAAAATGTTTCTAAGCTCGGTCGTCAATTTAAAAATGTGCAGGAACATGCTAAAGAGGAAAATGAATTGGGGAACGTTGAGATAATTTCTTACTCTAACCTAAAGTCGGAAACGACTCGATGGCACATAACAACAACAACAACAACCTAAAGAAGTAAAAATTCAAACAGATTCTCTAGAAACATTATTCTAAGTACACAGAACAGCATATGTAGCCCGCTGAGGACTGAAGAGTTTCAGAAACAACAAGGAGGCTTTCATGGAGAAGTGTCAGAGGCCAGGAGTAGATAAGGTCAGAGAGGAATGAGCTTTCAAACACACCTAAGGAAGCTGAATGCTTTGACATTTTCTTTCCATGATAAAACAACACATTGCATTTTTATAAATAGAAGAGTTACATGACATACTTTAGAATCAACTTGACGGCACACAATAATTTCACATAATTTGCTTTTTAATTTATCAAGGTCCCTCTCTGTGTTTTAAGTAAAAGAAAACAGATTGTGTGGAAAACAGTGCAGGAGCAGAGTAGACAAGTTGAAGTTAATTGAAGGATCCAGAAGAGAGAGAATGATGCCTTAGTTTAGAGGGAAAGAGCTAATTTTTTTAAAATTTAGGTTGTTTATTTTTCATTTCAATGAACATCTACAGAGATTTTGGAATTCCATTCATTCATTTTTGCACCCTTCTACCCGCACAAACCCCTCCCCCTCGCCCCCCCCTCCTCTCCTTGAATAGCAAAAGAAAAGAGCTAATTTTAATTAACTGCCTCAGTAGTGGTAAAAGAAGACAATTACAGTGATTCATAAAAAATACAGTCAATATGACTTGTTAGCAAATCAAGCATAAAGTTTGAAAGCGAGAGATAGAAATTGTTTTGGTTTGTATTGTGTTTATTATCCTGAAGATCTGAAAGGGAACGTTACAAAAATTAGAAAATATTATCTAGAGTATATAGAAGTAAAGAATTGGAAATGTTTGTGGGTATTTAAAATTTATCATGAATTTTAAGAAATGAGATAGGCGAGGTTGTAGAGAAACTGGAACCCTATTCACTGATGGTGGAAGTGTAAAATGGTGCAACCACTGTGGAAATTGGTGTGGCACTTTCTCAAAAAGTTGCAAATAGAGATACCATTTGACCCAACAATTCCGATA
>NW_006400141.1:1144802-1163099 GCF_000299155.1 Elephantulus edwardii
TGACTGGGATAATTGGGATGGGAGTGTCAGAGACAGTGCGATTGGCACAGGACAGAGCGGAGTTTAGGGCTGTTGTACATAGGGTCACTATGAGTCGCACGCGACTCGATGGCACATAACAACAACAACAACAACAACATTTCATTTTTACTTTCTGGTGATAATACAAATTCAATATCAGATAAAGGATCATCATTGTGCAAGTGATTCTTAAAGTCAAGAAACTGGTTATTAGAAAGGTAGAAATAAGTAGAAAAAGTCCTGGTAAGTAAGCCCTAAAATATACTATCAAATAGATGTTGGAAAAGTAAGAGTGACACTGAAATAGACAAGAATATGAGTGATTAAGGCATTTGACTGTCAATTAAAAGACTAATAATCCAAGCCCAGAAGCCAGTCCTTCACAGAAAGATGAGACCTTCTTTGACATAAAGGTGTGCAGTCTTGGAAATTCTATAGACATTTCTACTCTGTGCTGCATGGTCACCAGAAATGACTTAATAGTAGCAGGAAGTGATGGGGGAAATTAAGGAAAATCATATAACCTCAAAATGAAACCAACATTCAAGGTAGAAAGAGTGGTCAGTTGTGTTCAGCACTAATGACCGGTCAAGTAAAATGAGGCCTGGGGATTTGATCAATGACTAACATTCTAAGGGTCATTTACCTTCAATCAAAGCAATGTATGCACAGAGATGGGCAAAAAATTAGACAAAAGAGATCAGACAGAAGTAGACAGAAAAATTTAAAACAGTGAGAATAGAGAAACCCTTACGGAATTTTTATATGTAGAAAAACAGACAAATGTGCAACAATGAATGAATGAAAATCCAAGTTTTCTGTAAACTTTCCTTAAAATCTCACTAAAAAATTAAAAAACAAAGAAAAGCGGGCAAATAAAATATTATCAACTAGAAGAGTTTGCTGCATAAACAATATGTAGCTATGTTCTAAACTACACCTAACTTTATTTTTTGCCATCATGTTTCTTGACAATTCATTATTTGAAGTATGAATACTTTCTCTTTACTTAGTAATTAGTATTTATTTTATTGTTACTTTGTCTTTATCAAGTTTATCTAAACAAGAAAAGCATCTATAAAGATACACAAGGAGGAAGAGGATATCTTTATTTCTAAATATAATCTTCCATACCTTTGTACACGTATGTCTCTCAATGTAGGTGTTCTGGGGGCATAATCAGTAAGGTAGCACTGCTCTGGTGGTTCAAATCCACCAACAGTTCTGTGGGGAAAAGATGAGCAAATCACCACAGGAAACATTACAACCTCTGAAAATCTATTGGAGAATCAGATTTGAAACTGTTCTTTCCATATCACATTAAAAGGGAGCTCTGGTGACCTACTGGTAAGGAGTTGTGCTGCCGACCAAAGCCTTGCGATTATAATCCAGTAACCACACTACAGCGAAAGGCAAGTCATCTCCTCCTTTTTGATTGACTGCCTCTGAAAAACAGCTAGAAGGTCAATTATGACTTGGTTCCACCTATTCATTAAAAAAATGAATTTACACTGAGTTTATTCAGTTCATTCTAGTCAATAGGGCTCTGTGTGTTCGAAATTGCATTCTCTGTCAATGAGAAATATTGTTGTCACTATATAGTCACCTCCATTGACACAGTGACTGTTCCAACAGGCTCAAGAGATAAGATTCAATGTTTGATATTAAAATGTCATTGACAGTAATAATTATTTTAAATAAGATAAGGAGCAAAAAAATAAATCTCTTTAAATAAGCTTTTTTGGAGTTTTTAAAAAATTTAATATTAATTTAAATGTTCATTAAAATTATGGAAGTTTACAGAGACTTAGGGTTTCCATTCGTTCATTGGTGCATTTTTCTCCCTGCCCACCCTCTCCCACTCAGTTTGCTCTTGTCTTTGAAAAGTAAAAGAAAAATTCTTTCATTGTTATACAATTCCTCCCTCAAGTTCACTCCACTGTGCAGCCTTCATTCTGGACTCTTGTCAGGACAAATATTTCTAATCATATATCCATTTTAAAAAATTCTCTCCCTCATCTGTTTAAATGTTTATTCCCTCTTTCTCAGTCTTCCCTCAACCCTGATGTCAGTCCCATTTTACAACAGTGGTCCTATGCAATATTTGTCCTTTTTTGACTGAGATATTTTACTCAGCATAATGTCTTCCAGAGTCACTCATTCTGTATAATATTTCATGAGTTCCTTGTTTTACAATGCAGCATAGTATTCAATTGTGTGAATATACCAGAGCTTCTCTAGTCGTTTGTTTGTTGGTGGGCACTTGGGTTGTTTCCAACTCTTTGCTACAGTAAACAAAGCAGCAATAAACATGGTTGCGCATATATCTGCTTGGTTGGCAGTTATGGTTTCTTTAGGGTAAATTCCCAGTAGTGGAGTTGTTAGGTCAAGTGGTATTTCTATTTGGAACTTTTTGAGAAAGCACCATACTGCCTTCCATAGTGGTTGTATCTTTTTAAACTCTCACCAACAGTGAATAAGGTTTCCAGCTTCCCTACAACCTCACCAGCATTTGTTATTTGCTGTTCTGTTAAATTTTGCAATTCTTACTGTTGGGAGATGATATCTCATAGTCATTTTTATTTACAAATCTCTTAGAGCTAGGGATTTTCAACATTGCATCATGTGCTTGTTGGCCATCTGAACGTCTTCTTGATGAAGTGTCTGTTCATACCCTGTGGCCATTTTTCAATTGAGTTGTTTACCTTTATCTTGTTGTGGTGCTCAAGTATTTTATAAACTCTAGATATAAGTCCCTTGTCTGACATGTCATTACAAAATGGAGAAGGTTTTGGATGTGCATAGCGATTTGATTCTTACAATGTCCCATTCACCTAATTTATTCTCTCCTGGTTGTAGGTTTTCAAGGATACTAGGAAGACTGTTTATGTTGTGAATTAGGATGTCTAGAGTACTTCCAAGCTTTTCTTTAATGAAGTTTATAGTCCTTGGTTTTAGTACTAGGTTCATGATCCATTTTGAGTTAGTTTTTGTGTATGGAATGAGGTGTGGATTATGCTTGAGTTTTCTGCAGATAGTTTTCTAAGCTGTCATTCTCCCACTTAACTGATTTCATCTCCTTGTCAAAAATCAGTTTGCCACAAGTAGATGGGCTGACATCTGGATTCTCAATTCTATTCCATTTGATTATGTGTCTCTCACTGTACGAGTACATGCTGTCTTGACCACCATGGCAGTGTAGTAGGATTTGAAATCAGGGAGATGCCGCCTACCTTGTTTCTCTTTTTAAGGAGTGCTTTACTTTATCAGGGCCTCTTGCCATTCCAAATGATATTGGAGATTGCCTTTTCCATCTCATTGAAGAATAAATGGGTTTTAATATGTACTGACACATACTTATTTGACATAAGAGAAAAATAAGATATGTATATATTAAAAGGGTATACTAATGACCTTATTGGTGGTATTGTTAGATGATGTCCAGCTGAGTACAGCTTATAATGACCTATGAACTTGAACTATCCTATCCTGTACCATCTTCTTCATCTCTCCCTCATTTGAACCCATTGCTACAGTCAACATGTCAATTCATCCATATCACTGGGGATCTTCCTCTCACTGACCCTCTACCTTTCCAAGAATAATTCCCCGTTCCAAGAAACAGTCTTTCCTAGAAACATGTCCATAGTAGGAGAGACAAACCTTTGCCATCTCTGCCTCAAAGGAAAACTCTTGCTGGACTTTCTTCAAAACATATCTCTTCATTCTTTTGGAAGTCCGTTGGATATTCACTACTCTTTCCCAGCATCACAACCCAAGGGCATCAGTTCTTCTTTGATGATGATTATTCATTGTCCAGATAGCAGATGCATGACAAGTGATTGAAAAGATCATCACTTGAATCAGGCGCACCTTAATCTTCAGTATTTTGGAGAGGTCCTTGAAGGCGGACTTCTCAGTATGTCTTCTGATATCCTAACTGCTGGGACCAAGGCATTGATTGTTGATCCAAACAAGTTGAAATACTTCACAATTTCAATCCTTTCTCCAGCTATCATAATTTGCCTATTGGCCCAGTGGTGAGAACCTTTGATTTCTGGATGCTGGGATATAATCCATACCTAAGCCTGTACTGCTTTATCTTCTGCAGCAAGTATTTTGATTCCTACTCACTTTCAGTAAAGAAGATTGTGTCACCTGCATAACATTCGTACCCCAGAAGTAAGGAAACTCTGCCAAGCCAATGTTTGAACACATAGTTTGACCTAAAAAGATGCAAGAGAAAAAGGCGGGGACTCTCCTCCAGTGCCATTTATAGCCTGAAAACCCACTGAAGAGTCAGCTATGCTTTGGTTCTTATCTATTTTGCATAATAATAAATAAAGGTTCCAACTTGAATTTGATAAAAATTAAATATAAAAGCTTTTTAAAGAAATAGGTCCTTCTTAAATTGGCTATTTCAAGTAAGTAAAAAAGCAACAAAATGTTTTTAAAAACTTAAATTAGATTTAAGTTGTTATTGTTATGTGCCTTCAAGTCCCTTGGGACTCATCATGACCCTATGTACAAGAGCCCTAAAGAGCTCTGTCCTGTGCCAATCACCCTGTCTCTGATACTCCCATCCTGATTACCCTAGTCACGGAATCAATCCACCTCATAGAGGGCCTACCCCTCCTGCGCTGTCCCTCCACCCTCCCAAGCATGATGTCCCTCTCCAAGTACCGGTCCCTCCTTAAAACATGTCCAAACTATGTTAGACAGAGCCTCAGAATCCTTGCCTCCAAGTAGCCACCCAGTTTAACCTTTTCCAGGATGAATCTGTGTTTTCCTAGCAGTCCATGGTACTATTAATACTCTTTTCCAGCACCACAGCTTAAAGGCTTCAATTCTCCTTCTATCCTCGTTGGTCATTGTGCAACTCTCTGATGCATAACAAGTGATAGCAAAGACCACGGCCTGTGTCAGACCCACCTTAGTCTCCAGAGAGACACCATTGTACTTTGGAGAGGTCTCTAACAGCAAACTTTCCCATGCCAATACGCCTTTTAATTTCCTGGCTACTGGTGCCAAGAGTGTTGACCCTGGGCCAAGCAAACTAAAGCTGTAAACAATCTCAATCTCTTCACCATCCATCTTGATGCTGCTAATTGGTCCAGTGGTGAGAATCTTTGTCTTCTTGACATTGAGCTTCAATCCATATCGGAGGCTGCAGTCCTTGACCCTCTGCAGCAAATGCTTCAGGTCCTCCTCAGTTTCAGCAAGCAGGGTTATGTTATCTGCGTAACGCAAATTGTTGATAGATCTTCCACCAATCTTGACCCCACATTTCTCCTCACAGAGCCCAGCCTCCTGGATAATCTGTTCTGCATACAGGTTGAAAAGGTACGAAGATAGGACACATCCCTGGCGTACACACTTCCCAGTTTTGAACCATGCAGTGTTCCCTTGCTCTGTTTTGACGACTGCCTCCTGGTCCAAGAATAGGTTTCTCATTAGCACAATCAAGTGTTCTGGGATTATCATTCTTCTCAGAGTCAGCCACAGTTTTTTATGATCCACACAGTCAAATGCCTTTGCATAGTCAATGAAACACAGATAGACATTCCTCTGGTATTCTCTGCTTTCGGCTAAGATCCATCTGACATCAGCTACAATATCCCTAGTACAACGATCCCTTCTAAAACCAGCCTGGACTTCTGGCAGTTCTCTACTGATGTGCTGTTCCAGTCATTTTTAGATAATCTTCAGTAGAATCTTACTTGTATGTGAAATCAATAATATTGTTCTATAGTTTCCACTTTCTGTTGGGTCACTTTTCTTTGGGGTAGAAACAAATATAGATCTCTTCCAGTCCGTTGGCTAAGTGATTGTTCTCCAGATTTCTTGGCGTAACTTGGTGAGCACGTCCACGGCAGCATCTGTTAGCAGAAATATGCCAATTGGTATGCCATCTATTCCTGGGGCCTTATTTTTTGCTATTTCTTTCAAAGAAGCCTGAACTTCTTCTTTCATCACTATAGGCTCTTGCTGATATGTTGTTTCATGAAATTCTTCTGTCTACCAATTCCTTTTGATTCAGTGAGTCAGTATATTCTTTCCATCTTCTTTTAATACTTCCTGGATCATTTCATATTCTGCCGAAAGCATCCTTGATTATAGCAACTCGAGGTTTGAATTTGTTCTTCAGTTCCTTGAGCTTAAGAAATGCTGAGCGAGTTCGGCCCTTTTGCTTTTCTGATTCCAACTCCTTGCACATTTCATTGTAATATTTTACTTTGTTATCTTGTGCTGCTTTTTGAAATCTTCTATTCAACTCTTTAGTATTTTTAATTCTTCCTTGTGTTTTGGCTTCTCTGCACTCCAGTGCAATTTTCAGAGTCTCTTTTGACATCCTTTTTGACCTTTTCTTCCTCCTCTGTCTTTGCAATGACCGTTTGCACTCTTCCTGGATGATACCATTGATATCCTCCCACAACTCATCTGGTCTTCACTCATTAGTGTTTGAGGCCTCAAACCTCTTCCTGAGATGGTTCTGAAATTCAGGTGGGATAGACTCAAAGTTATATTATGGTTGCCATGGATTTGCTTTAATTTTCCTCAACTTCAGCTTGAACTTGCATATGAGTAGTTGGTGGTCTATTCCACAATCAGCTCCTGGCCTAGTTTTCACAGCTGATTTTGAGTTTCTCCAGAGGTTCTTTCCGCAGATGTAATCAATCTGATTCCTATGCTTACCATCAGGTGAAATCCTTGTATATAACCTGCGTTTATGTCTCTAAAAAGAACATATTTGCTGTGAATAAGTCATTGTGCAAAATTCAATCATTTTCTCTCCAGTTCCATTTCTGTCACTGAGTTCATGTTTTCCAACTACTGAATCTTCTTCTCAGTTCCCAACTTTTGCATTCCAGTCACCCATTATTATCAATGCATCTTGATTGCATGTTTGATCGATCTCTGATTGTAAAAGTTGGTAAAAATCTTCTATTTCCTCTTCCTTGGCTCTGATTGTTGGTGCATATATCTGAATGATAGTGGTGTTCACTGGACTTCTCTGTATGCATATGGATATTATCCTATCACTCACAATATTGTACTTCAAGATGGATCTAGCAATGACTTTCTTAACTATGAAAGCAACTCCATTTTTTCTCACCTTTTCATCTCCAGAGTAACATATCATATGATCATCTGACTCAAAATGCCCCATGCCAGTCCATCTCATCACACTAATGCCTAGTATGTCAATATTTATGCGTTCCATTTCTTCCTTAACAGTATCTAATTTTCCTACATTCATGGTTCTCACATTCCATGTTCCTATCTCTAGTGTCTGCTTACAACTGTTCCTCTCCCTTTGTATTTCCATACTTGAAAGCTCAACCTCAGTTGTCCTTTCTGTTATCTACATGTGTTCTGTTGTTCATAGGTTTTTCGGAGGCCTGCTATTTCAAAAATGAATGGTCCATCCTTCTTCCTAGTCTGTTTTAATCTGAATATTTTGATTTAGAGAAGTATCAGACAGACTAGCATTTTATAGAAAAGTGTCAGATATATCCTTTATTGTGGAGTACTTAATGAAAATACAAAGGGAATAGCAAATCTTACAAAGCTTAACTTACTTGTAATCATATTTAAACTTGATAAAAATATAATTAAGAACAAAATTAAAAGAAAAATGACACTGTGACATGTGTCATGTTACCACAAAATACAAATATTGTTTTATAACAAAACTAATATTTTTGGAAGAATTTCTTCTTTCTAACTTGCTGTCTTTAAATCCTTTGATGTTATCACCGAACAATGTTCTGTAATTGTCCCACAGAAATTCAGTATTGACTCTCTAGGAGTCAAAAATGCTCTGTTGTTATCTTACATGAGATGATGTTAAAAATTCTATTATCTTTTGTTTTTTCTTCTAGGGTCTCTTCGTTTTGGCTTAATATCTTTACTTAAGGTAACTAATCATGAAAACTGGATTTTACCTGGGGACCATTTTCCTAATCCTTACTGGAACTGGTGTGCTGGGGAATTCATTTCTCCTTGTTGTACCTGTCTTTATTTTCTTCACTGGCCAGCAATTCCGTTTTCTACACTTGATCTTTGCTCAATTAGCATTAACAAATATCATGCTCATTCTCTGCGGGGGAATCCCATTAGTGATTTTGCATTGGAAAAACAAATACTTCTTGGATGATGTAGAATGTAAAATTGTCTTTTACATTCAAAGAACCGGACGTAGCATGTCCATCTGTAGCACCTGCCTGCTCAGTGGCTGCCAAGCCATCATCATCAACTCTCACTCTGCCAAGTGGGCATATTGTAAGCGCAATACCCCCAAGTACAGCACAATCTACTCTGTTTCTTGTTGGTTACTCACCTTAGTCACACATGTTGATGTTATTACAAATGTAATAGGACCTGTGAAAAAATTAAATGTCACAAGAGGAATCAATTTAGGCTATTGCTATTGGAGAGAAAGCTCAGGCATTTCAGTAATTTTATCTACCACTGGAGATATCTTTTTTGTGGACCTCATGATCTTTTGATGTGCAAACATGGTATGTTTTCTACACAGGCATCGTCAGCATGCTCAGTACATTCACAGGACCAACATCTCTTCCAAGATAAACCCTGAGATCAAAGCTATCAAAAGAATTGTGCTGTTATCACCTTTTTCTTATTTTATTTTATAAACAGTACCCTTGTTTTGTGTAATATATATTTTATTAACTCTAGTACCTGGCTTTTGGAGACATCTGCCTTTATGACACTTTGTTTCCCAACCATTAGCCCCTTTTTACTGATAACAAGAAACAATCCTATATTCAGAAAGTCAAATAATTAACTCTTTTGTGAAATTCAATTACTTTCATAATGTATATGGACACTCTAATAGTGGTATAAATATTTTGTTGCTCAAAATTTAGGTAAAATTATCTGGAGGATCCAAATTATGTCACCTCTATGGCATTAAAAATATAAAAAGCAATTATTTCAATAAATATTATATAGCATAAAGAAGAAAAAATCAAATTTTACTAAAGATCATTTACCATCCTTTAAATTTATTTAATACTCTTAAAATATATTAGAAAGTAAACAATAATAATGTTATAGTCCTTGATCAATCAGGAACAGGACAAGTGTTTCAACATTTAGCCCCAATAATATAAGTTCATCATAAGGGTATTAGCAAATGTAAGTGAATAAATATAATTCTACTAACTAAGAAGTAAATGAAATCTTCCTGGTCAGTGAAAAAGTTTGAAAAATATTTCTGAAATTACCACCCAAAAGGATTTTTTTTCTATTATTTTAAATTGTCTTTCCACAACTGGGTGAATGAGCAGCAACATTCTAGATGGAGAACGGATTGAGATTGTTAAGAATTTCAACTTCTTCAGTTCCACAATCAACACCCTTGGCAACAGCAGTCAGGAAATCAAAAGACAAATTGCATTAGGAAAATCTGCTGTCAGGGACCTCTCCAGAGTACTTAAGAGAAATTATTTCAGTCTAGAGACTTAAGGTGTGCCTAATCCAGACCATGGCATTTGCAATTACTTGCTATGCATCAGAGAGTTGGACAATGACCAAGGATGGCAGAAGAATTGATGCCTTTGAGGTGTGGTGCTAGAGAAGAGACACTGCCAAGAGAACTAACAGGTCTGTTCTGGAAAGGGTGAAACCAAGCTGCTCCTTTGAGGCAAGAATTTTGAGACTCTATCTCACATACTTTGTGCATGTAGCCAGGAGGGACCAGCTTTTGGAGAAGGATATCATACATTGAAATGTTGAGGAACAGCGCAGGAGAGAAACACCCCAGATGAGATGGATTGACATAATAGCTGAGATAATGAAGGTAGGTGTGGCAAAGACAGTGAGCTTGGCTCAGTACGGAATAGGGTTCAGAACTATTACGCGTAAGGTCACTATGAGTCATAATAAACTCACCAGCACATAACAACAATAACAAATTGTCATTATTGCAAAACAATGAATTGGTAAAAGACATACGATTCCCTCAGTACATTTTTTCATAAACTATGATTTTTAAGCAATAATTGTTATTTTTACATACTTCATTAAGAATATCAAATTATATAATTCTTTCTAAGACATTTACAAATTAGAACTGCTCTGCATGACTAATTGCTTATCATCAAAACAAGCTTTCTAAGACATTACTTCCATTTCACATGAGTGATGTAATATAAAATGTGAAAAATGTGGCCTCTAGATTGGAAGATTCATCAGAAACAATCCTTATGCAGATATACATGCTTGTCTTCTGAAAGTGAAGAGGACTTGAAACTACTTACCAAATAAGATCAAAGACTACACTCTAAAGTATGGATGATTTTTCAACATAAAGAAAACACAAAACCCTCACAAATGGGTCGATAAATAGTGTAAAATAAAATAAAAGGTTGAAGTTAACAAAGACTCCATTTCACTTTGTTTCACAGACAACAACAATACAATCAAAAGAGGGAGTAGGAATGAAAAATGGGAAAGGTTCAGTGGGAACTTCAAAATAGGATGATAATAGGGAGAGAGAAATGAAAATTATATCAAATATAATGTATATGAATGCTTGTATAAAACACAAAGTACAGGTAAAAAAACACAATGAATAAAAGTATTATATACATACCAATGAAATCATGTTTCAAATTGAATTACTAAAAGGAGAGAAAAAATGAAAAACAAATAAAATGCCTTTGTATTGGGCAAATAAACCATCAAAAGCCTCTTAAGGGGACTAAAGAGCAAAGGTGTCACTTTAAATAATAAGGTTGCTAACTTAAACCAAAGTATTTTCAATTCTTTCATATACATGTAAAAGTTGGACAATGAATAAGGAAGACCTGCGAAGAGTTAAATTCTCATAAACTCAATTAAGAATAGTTAAAACAGTTAAACCCATCTGATGGTAAAGAGCGAGTTAATTTTTACAAACTAAAATTCAACTGTTGTTGTTGATAAGTGCCATCGAGTCGTAGATGACTCATAGCGACCGATGAATGAAAGACTTGAACACTTGTATAAATTTCATCATTTCTCCAAGTTCATAGAGTTTTCAGAGGCAAGCTATTTTGGAAGTGGGTGCCACTTCTTCTTCCAAGTTTGTTTTAGTCAGGGAGCTCTACCAAACACTGTCCACCATGGGTAACAATTTCACATGTCAGTGTCACAGTGTTCAGCATCACAGCAACCATGAGTTACCTCTGTACAGCAAAATGGGCACACCAGTTCTATAAATACCACTTAGAAGAATGTGTGACCAAAAACAATTAAAACCAGGTCTGAGTGCCGGAGATTAAAATCACCCACCTTTGACTTGGTAGCATAATTTTCTATCAACTTTCTATCAGAGCTCTGCTGTTGTTGTTAAGTGCTGTCCAGTCTAAGTATACAAATAAATTAGTTTTATCAAAGGCATGTAGTTGTGTAACCGTAACTTCAACTAAGATATAATTTCTGTTATCAGAAAAACTTCCTTCCTGCCCCTCTGAAGTCAACCTCTTCCATCTGTTTCAGCTCCTAGCATCTGGTAATCTGTCTTCTGTCACTAAAATTTTGTATTTTCTAGATTGTAGATAGAGTGACTTATTGTTTTGAGTCTTAAGAATATAACTGACTCTCAAAAGTTTCCTAGTGTTTCTTCTCCTCTCACTTTCCTACCCGCTTTCCCCAGGAATTGCAAATTTGCTTCTGTCACTAGAGATTAAATTGTGCTTTCTAGAAAATTAACAATGTGAGATTAAACAAGTTGTTGTTGTTAGGTGCCATCGAGTCTATCATGACTCATAGTGACACTATGTACAAAAGATCTGAACCTGTCCTATCTTGCGACATCCTAACACTTCTGACACACAAGAGTTTATTGCAGTAATCACCATATCAACCTACCTGATTGAGAGCCTTCCTCTCCTTCGCCCACCTGCCACCCTTCCGAACATCACATCACTCTCCAACCAATAGCACCTCCTAGCAACATGACAAAAGTATATGAGACAAATGAAGCCTTGTTATTCTTGCTTCCAAAGAGAACTCCACCTGCACCATCTATAGGTATTCAATGCTTTTCTCCAACACCACAGATAAAAGGTTTCAATTTTTTTCTGTCGTCCTAACTCATTGTCCAGGTCTCAGATGCATAGCTAGTAATCAGAAAGACTATGGCCTGAATCAGACACACGTGAACGCTCAAACTGGCATCACTACTATTGAAACATTTGGAAAGATCCCTAGCTGCAGATTTTCCCAGTGCAGTGTGTCTCCTTATTTCCTGACTGCTCACACCAAGGATGTTAATTGTGGATCCAAGCAAGATGAAGCTGTTAACAGTGTCAGTCTCCTCTCCATCTACTGGCTATTGGTCCAGCAATAAGAATCTTTGTGTTCTTGATATTGAAACACAATCAAGACTGAACTCAGCATTCCTTCATCTTCTGCAAAAAGTGCTGCAAGTCCTGCTCACTTTCAGAAAGCAAGGTTGTGTCATCTGCATAACGCAAATTATTGATGAGTCTTCCTCCAATCCTGATGCCACACTCCTCTTCATAGAGTCCAGCTTCTCGGATTATTTGCTCAGCATATAGATTGAAGAGGTATGAAGAGAGAATACAACCCTGATGCACTCCCTTCCAAATTCCAAAACATGCAGCATTCCCCTGCTCCATTCACACAACAGCCATGTATAGGTTCTGCATGAGTAAAATCAAGTGTTCTGGGATTCCCATTTTCTCAGTATCAGCCACAATTTGTCATGATCCACACAGCCAAAGGACCTTTTATAGTCAATAAAGGACAAATAGATATTCTGATCATCCTTATTTTCAGCCAGGATCCATCTGACATCAGCAATGATATCCTTGGTGCCAAGGCCACTTCTAAATCCTGCTTGAACTTCTGACAGTTTCTTGTCTATATACTGTTCCAGCCATTCTTGAATGAAAAGGTACTCTTTTTGTGTGAGTAGTTTACAAAGCATTGTTTTTGTGTGCCAATGATTTAGAAACGAACTATAGTTGATCCTCCAGCCAGTTTTTCAGAGATAGTAAAACTCACAGAAGACTGCTCATCCTTATCCTATGGAGCAGTTGGTGAATTGGAAAAATGTTCCTTGAGATTGCAGTGAAATTAGGAAAATCTACTCTTTGTTGCATGCTGACCTATCAACAGTCCTTTCCTTTCTATTACTGAGTGGTGGTGATAGTATTGGGTGTCTTGGATTAGAACATGGCCCGTATCCTAGATTATGGCTCATAATCACAGCAATGAGTTAAAGTTGAACCTTTTAAACTGGTTGAACCCTTAAAGTATAAGACAATAAAATTTTGCTTATTACCACTATGGTATCTCTGTCACTGCAGCAGGAGATAACTAAGACACCACTCACTCTTGCCATTGAGTCAGAATTACCTTGTAATAAACTGTCTAGCAGGTTTTGAGAGAGTATAAATCACATGCAAGGAGATTGCCAAACATTTTCTCATAGAGTGGCTGGTAGATTTGAACTGCCTGTCATTGTGTAGATAGTGAAACTCTTTATTCACTAGGCCACCAGAGTTCCTCTTGATAACTAAGATAGTGAATAAAAAGGGCACAGAGGAACATACACTTTAGAATCAACCAAGGAAGAGAAAAAGGCAGCACTTCCCCATGAATTAAGCTCTGAAGTCAAGAATGGATAGGCAAGAAGGATGGATGGAAACAGCCAACACAGAAAAGAAGTGGAGAAAGGGCTATTTCAATGTGGGAATTTTAATGCATTTCATAAAATAGAGAGTGTATGAATTACTAAATAAAATATTTTTTTTCCTGTAAATTTTCACTCGAATATAATAAAAACTAAGTTAGACGTGAAAGAACAAAAGTTGAGGAGGACTGGACGCCACTATTGGAAGCCCAGCTCACTCGCGAGTGGGTTTCTGGGTAATTAAGAGTCAGCCTGCAAACGGGTAACTCTTTGGTTTAATATTAAAGAGAAACCTTTGTCCAGCAAACGAGCTGAGAACTTGGACGTCTCTCTTCCTGTAAATCATATATCTTAAGTCATTTCGGTCTCCTAACCCCTTTCGTCTGAAAAGCATCATTTATCATAAGGAACAGAGTGTGTGTTCTCCCTTGATTGAGTGATGGTTTCTGTACTTACTTTTTATGATTCTGTGAAAACTGAGAGATGAGAACACTGTTTATTATGATTCTATGGAAATCCTAAAAAATGAGATCATTGCTTAGACCCCTATATATTCTAATAAACGCAGACCCACAGGACCGCCACTGCCACTTCTTGTCCTGTCTGTGTGAGTGTGTTTTTCTTTGTGGCAGTCCTGTCTTGTCTTCTGTGTGTGTCTCTTTATGTTCATTTCTCCCAGGAAAAAGCGTTGCAGTTTGCAACATTTGGCTTCCTAACGTGGGGCGTGGAATTTATTTATTTCAGTTTCTCACCTGGCTGAGGAATCCCTGGGGGAAACCGAGTCACAGTAAGTACAGGGAGGTAACGAACTGGGGTACAGTGCTCAGGATTAGTAAAAGGTACCGGGAGGCAATGACCTCGGGGTGAGTACTCACAATAAATAAAAGGTGAATAAAGATCAGTAATTCTCCATCGGTGCATGATAGTGATCATTATTTAATAATTTTTAGAGGTTTGTTAGATTTTATAGAGTTAGAACTTCAGCAGAAAACAGTGAAACGTTTGTTTGAAAATGTAAAAAGAAAATGCTATTGGTTTAAATGTCAGGAAAAAGTACAATTGAATTTTAAAGTTAGGAAACAGGTCAGGAGAGCCTTCAGGAGGGCACATCAGACAAGAGACCCTACTTTTCCTGTGGTGCCTCCTCCTCCTATAACTAAGGAAGACAGAGATAAAAATCCTGATTTGTTAACAAAGAAAGCCTTTTACAAATTGATCAGATTGCTGAGAAAGTAGAAGAAAGGTCTTTTTTTGCAGTTGTTTCAGTATATACAGAAACATTGTTTCTGGTTTAAAACAGTGAGTAGTGCAAAGTTAAATTCAAAAACTTGGCTAAACTTTAGGAGAAATTTACAAAAGGCACATCAAAGAAGAAAACAGATTCTTATCAATTTTTGGCCAGGTTAGGCTTTCTCATAATATAAATTATACTCATAATCCAAGAAAATTATAAAAAAGAAGTGGCTAAATATGTATGTGAATATGAATTAAGTTATATTACTTTAAAAAGGGGTTAAAGCTGAAGTTAAAAAACAGCCTTTGTTATGCTTCTTTGTTATCTTTTTGTCTTGTGTTTAATGTCTTACGTTTAATAGTTTTGAGCTCACACAATTTAATAATTTCAGTAATAAAGGAAAGTAAATGATATAAGAATAAAGTTAACATAAAAGAAAACTCTTAATTTAGAAAATGAACAAAGCAAAAAATTAACAGTAAAAATGAATAAAGAAATTAGAAACTGCAGTTGAAAAATTTTTAGAAAGGATAAAATCTTTAAATTAGTAAAATAGACTGCATTTGGCAGTTACAGGGATCTAGCTTGTTTACTTTCAGTAGTACGGAGCTGAAACTAAACAAAGAAGCCAGTCTTTCAACAATACATAGATAAATGATCCAGAAGTTTAGAAGTAGATAAGAGAGAAAAGCAACTTAGTTCTCAGAGTAGAGGTAAAGAATAAAAGTTTTACCCTCTGTTGACTGCTTGTAAAATCCAAAAAGTTAAACTTTTTCAAGTACTGAAAAAGAAAGCAGCTTTTTCCAAGCACAAGCTAGTACAAAAGGCCTGTCAGTTTCAGACTCTGTAAGAAACAATATAAATTGCCAGAAGCTTCCTGTTAGCAAAAGCACTCCCACTGTGAACAATGACAGCATGCCTTAACTTTATTTCATGCCACCTTAAAAAGTGCTGCATTAAGTATAACTCAAATAACATTGCTATTATACTAAACAATTCCAAAAAGTACTGTCAAATTAACCAGTAAAGGTTATCTTTGTTTATTTAGAAATTATTTATTCTGATTCTGACTATGAGGGGAAAAAAAGAAAAGCTTCAAGCTAATTTATTTAAGGACAGTTAGAACTGCTAGTCATTAGAACTCTCCAGTGTTAGTAATAACAAGGATAACAAGTGAACAAACTAGTTAAATACTACCAACTAAGATGAAAACTTCACCTTTACAAGTAAATAAAGATACTAGGTATGTTTAAAAATTAAAAGAGTCTAACATCTAATCCCAAGGTAGAATTCCTCTTAGAAATCTCTGCTTGTAAAGTAGCTGTAAAACCCAGGATATCAACATCCATCATGTTAATTCTGACTCACAGTAACTCCAGTTGTCAAGAATTTAAATTTACAGAAAAAAGCTGCATGTCTTTCTCCTGTGAGAAGCCACCAGCACCACCAAATCACCTAAATTTTCAGTTAACAGTGTATTATGCTATCACATATATTATCCCATTATGCTGCTAAATTACCGTAAATCCAAAGGAAATTAACCCCTAAAATGCCAGTAAGAAGTTAGCTTGAACAGAGAATACAAGAAGCTAAGGTACGTAAAACTGAAAATAAGGCAAAATTTTTCTTACTTGTTTTGCCTTCTCCACATTCTCCTACTAAGTTAACAATACAGCAGAATAATATTGCAGAATAAATATTTTTGCAAAATAAAAATGCCAAGCAGCATATGCAATATGTGAAAAAAGTCATTTTAATCATCAGTATAGGGCATATTTGGTTACATCAATTATGTAGCAATAACACAGAAGAAATTATACTACCATTAAATAATGAAAAAATTCAAAACTTATGTCAATTTAATACCAATTAGCAAATAGCAGTGTCAAATTTTGTAAGCAATTATTCTAATTCTTAGTCTAAAGATAAAAAATTACAATTTTTAAAAATTAACACAATAAATTTTACCATCTATAGTAAAATTAACTTCTAAATGCAAATACTTTTTATATTAAAGCTAGTAAAAATAACAAAGCTGAATATTATTCGTCTAATTATCAACAAGTAGTACAACTTCCTCTAACGTTGTACAAATAGCTGAATTATATGCTATTATACTATTATTAACAGATATTAAAGCATCTCTTAATATAATAACTAACTCCCAATATGTAAAATATATAGTCAAACATATTAAAACTATTTTTATACCACAAAATAATTCTGAATAAAATGATTTGTTTTTACAATTGTAATGCATTGTTAAAAAAGTAAATAATCCTTTATATATTATCCACAGTCACATACCAAAATCTTTAACCCAAAGTAATGAAAAATTAATTAGTTACTACTGTATTACAAGCCAAAGATCAACATTCTAAATTTCATAAATTATACTAACAGTTTATATTTAGAAAATACCTTAGAAACTAATTCAACAAGTTGTTCAAAATTAGTCTCAATGCACTGGTATAAATTCTCCTCATCTGCCATTAAAAGTTAATCCTAAAAGTCTTACACCTAATCAAATCTGACAAATGGATGTTACTCAATTTTAAGAATTTAAAAAATTAAAATATATACATCATTTTGTAGATACTTTTCCTGGGAAACGGCCTTAGCAGCTGAAAAAACATTCAGTTATCACACACTTCCTTAAAGCTTTTACTACTATGGTAGTACCTAACACTATAAAAACTGATAATATGCCTATTGCTCTTGTAAACTTAGTTTTCTATTGTTATTATATTATAACATATGGTTTTGGTATTTCAGAAAATAGTACAAGACAAGCAATTATTAAAGAATAAAACATTAAAAATATTTTATAAAACAAAAAGGGGGAGTTATGGAAGATTCTTTAAAATATTAACAACATTATATATACTTTAAATATAAGACTACTAATACTATATATTTCAAATTTTTAAATTGTGACAAGAATAGCCAATCAGCTGCTGATTTGCATTGTTATTGTCATAAGGATGCTCCATCAGATGAGTTATATCAACCTATTTACTACTTGGATAACATTACTAATGTTTGGAAAAGAGATCATGTAATCAAAGGAGGAAGACGTTTTGCTTATATTTCCACAGATTCATCAGAAAGAATTTGGACTCCTGAAATGAATCCGCCTACTTGGAGCCAGTTAATGAAGTCAACACAAAAAGAGGAAAAACTAGTGCTTCAAAATTCTCTATATCAGTTGTAGAACTATAGTTATAGAACTGACGTCAGATTTCTTCAGCCTACAGAGCTAGTTACTTGGCAGAATATTAAATGATCCAGGAAGTATTAAAAGAAGATGGAAGGAATATACTGAGTCATTATATAGAAAGGAATTGGCAGATACAGAGGAATTTAA
>NW_006400141.1:1164464-1165142 GCF_000299155.1 Elephantulus edwardii
TGGCGCAGGATAGGGCAGGGTTTAGAGCTGTTGTGCATAGGGTCGCTATGAGTCGGAAACGACTCGATGGCACATAACAACAACAACAACAACAAATTCTGTTTCCTTTCTTTAGTCATGGAGAAACTCGAGGGTGTATATCTCAAATGTCCAAAGGCACCACCGAGACTTCTTGTCTCAAGAGACTTTTGGGAGATCTGCTCTTGGCAACCTCCGTCACCTTCATGGATCCATGCACTTTATCTAGTAACTGCATGCTTAAGTAAATTTTCTGTCTCTTTTAGACAGCTCTGAGAAATGCATGTGCTGGTAGCTGGCACTCCAAATCTGTGTCAGTTATGCCTGTGTTAGTTTCTGTACTTTAAGCAGGAATCTATAGGAGTAAACGAAGAAGCTTTCCACTCTTTGCTCTTTGTAGCCCCTTAAGTAATGACTGCTCATATCAGATCTAAGTGTATAAGTGAAAGTTGTATTATATCTAATTGAGTTAAATTTGTGCTGAGCAAAAGTTATATTTGAGAAGTAAAATTTGTGTTATATCTAATCAAAAGCTGTATTATTATTGTATCTAATAATTGTGTATCTGTGCTGTTAGGGACCTCTCTAAAGTACTCAAGAGCAACAGTGTCTCTCTGGAGACTAAGGTGTGCCTGATACAGGCCATGGTCTTTGCAATCA
>NW_006400141.1:1171427-1176273 GCF_000299155.1 Elephantulus edwardii
AAAGAAGATTAATCAGAACTGGCTTTGACAAGCACTGTGGCATTTGGACAAGAACAAACTGGGAGGAGGGTAGAGAGAATAGTGCAACAATGAATGAAAGGAAACCCAAAATCTCTGTAAATGCTTATGAAAATTAATAAAATGTAGAAAAGAAAAAAAAAAGAAAAAGAATTCTGTATAATTGATCTGTTTGCTAATATTATCCTTAGCCAAGAAGAAATATTGTGACTACTGATTCAAGTCCTCAATAGGATTTTTAAGGAAAAAATCATTTCCCGGTTCCTCTGAAATAGCATAAAAACAACCGGAGCCTAAATACACAAGCTAATGGAAACTGGGTAGAAATTGTTAGCAGTCTTGAAGAAAATCCAAATAGGAAAACGAAAAATGTCCCTCAATGTTTATAACATTTCAGATACATATGAATGTTTCTAAAGTATATTATGGCTTGTATTAAATATCTTCATGTTTTACTAATGGGAAAAATAATTTGATATAATAATAATATAACTAAGTTGTAATTATTGTTTTTTGCAAAGCTGTATTAATTCATCATCAAATCTATCATGAATAATGAATCTTTGAGGAATTACATCGTCCAAGCAAGACGAAAGATGTGGTTACCTGTTATGCTGAGCAGTTCCTAAAGTGACTCAGTGGGAATGTCAAAAATGTACGATGCCTTATAAGCCATCAATCATCAAGTCAAATGTGTTGCTGGTGTCATCATGGTTACAGTGCTTGGACTGGTTGCAATTGCATCTACTGCAGCAGTTGCTGGTGTTGCATTACAGCAGAATACACAAACTATGGACTTTGTTCAACAATGGCGTACTGATTCGCATGAACTGTGGCAATAACAGAAACAACTAGATCAAGAAATTATAGAAGTTGTTCAATAGTTAAGAGACTCTTCTCTGGCTTGGAGATCAAATTTCTGTTTTATCTACTCAAATTGTGCTTAAATGTGGTTGGAATTCTTCTCATTTTTGTGTAACTCTGGTAAAGTTTAATATATCAGAAGAATGGAAAAAATGGCCAAAAATATGTTAGAAGGGATAAAAATCTAGCTATCAATTTGTACACCCCTGAACATAAAATTACTACTGCTTTTCACAAGCATTTACCTAATCTTGAGGATAATTGAATATGCTCTAAATTGGTAAGAAACTTAGGCAACTTAAATTCTATTGAGAAACTAAAAAATATTATAGCTACATTGGGTAGCAATAGCATTAGTATACAAGTATTCATTTGTATCTTCTCTGTAATCTTCCTCAAAAGATAAAGTTAAAAAATGAGCAATGAAAAACCCATAGCTGTATGCTGTTTTGCAATGTATAACAGAAGGGGGAGATGAGAAAGACTGGATGCCATTATTGGAAGCCCAGCTCGCTCACGAGTGGGTTTCAGGGTTATTAAGAGTTCAGCCTGCAAACAGGTAACTCTCTGGTTTAATATTAAAGAGAAACCTTTGTCCAGCAAACAAACTGAGAACCTGGAGGTCTCTTCCTGTAAATCATATATCTTAAGTCGTTTCGGTCTCCTAACCCCTTTCATCTGAAAAGTATCATTTATCATAAGGAACAGAGTGTGTTTCCTCCCTTGATTGAGTGATTGTTTCTGTACTTACTTTTTATGATTCTATGAAAACTGAGATATGAGAACACTGTTTATTATGATTCTATGGAAACCCTAAAAAATGAGATCATTGCTTAGACCCCTATATATTCTAATAAACGCAGACCCACAGGGCCGCCACTGCCACTTCTCGTCCTGTCTGTGTGAGTGTGTTTTTCTTTGTGGCAGTCCTGTCTTGTCTTCTGTGTGTGTCCATCTCTTTAGGTTCATTTCTCCCAGGAAAAAGGGTTGTGGTTTGCAACAGACATGAAAGAACTAAAGTGGTATAATGCCATTAATATGAAATAGAACAGGCAAATGCAAATAAACAAAAAATAGATTACTGGTTTCTAATAGTGACTATTATACATACAAGATATTATTAAGGTCATTGAATTATATAATTATGAATAGGAATATTGAGAAAAAATACAGGTGATAGATACATAGATAGAGAAGGATGATAGATATCGATGCCTTTTGCTTTTAGATGCCATCAAGTAAACTACCACTCATCGAGACCCTATCAACAAAAATGAACCTTAACCGATCCTGCACCATCCTCATTATCTCTCGTATACTGAAGACGTTGTTACAGTTAAGGACATTCCACCTTGAAAAAGGTCTTACTCTCTTCCTCTGTTCCTCAACCTTTCCCAGAATGAGGTCTCTTTTCAAGAACAGCCTCTCCTTACAACATGCTCAAAATATGTGAGATCGAGTTTCACCATCCTTGTCTCTAAAGGAGCACCTTGGTTGGACTTCCTTGAAAAGAGAAGAGTTTGTTTTTTGTGATCCATGGGATCCAGACCACAGTCTCTGAAACTACTTGCTATGCATCAGAGAAATGGACAATAACTAGGGATAACAGAAGGAGAATTAAAGCCTTTCAGCTGTGGTGCAAGAGAAGTGTATTGAATATACCATGGACTGCTAAGAGAACAAACAGGTTCATCTTGAAGAGGTTGAAACCAGGCTGCTCTTTGGAGGCAAAGATTCTGAAGCTTCATCTGACATACTTTGGACATGTTGCAAAGAAGGGCCAGTCCTTGGAGAGGGACATCATGCTTGAGAAGACAGAGGGTCAGTGCAAGAGAGGAAGACTCTCAACAAGAGGGAGTTATTCAGTGACTGGGGTAACCGGGGTAGGTATGTTGCAGAAAATAAGATTTGAGCAGGATAGATCAGAGTTTAGGGCTGTTGTACATACATAGGGGCACTATGAGTTGCAGGCAACTCAGCGACACATATAAACAACAACGCGGGATGTTCAGAATTCTTCTCCAATACCATAACTCAAAGACATCAATTTTTCTTCTAGAATCCTTATACATTATCCAACTTTAGATGCATAAAGCAATTGAAAAACACGATTTTTAAAAAAAGCCATTTAAAAAAGCAAACCAAGGTTTGGATCAGGCAAACCTTGATCTTTAAACTCACATGGTTACTCTTCAACACTTTAACAGAGGTAACTGAAAGCAAATTTTCTCATGAAAACCATCTTCTGATTTCTTGTCTGTTGTTATGTGGGACTAAGTAAGATAACATACTGCTTAAGGGGTTTCACTGCCAACCCAAAGGCAAGCACACTGTGTTCATTAGCGCCTGTGTGGAAAGAGATGAGCAATCCTCTCCTATCAATTTATAGCCTCTGAGATCCTGCTAGAGGGTCAACTGTTCTTGTTGTTGTGTGTCATAGAGTCAATTGGTACTTGTAGCGGCCCTATGTACAAGAGCCCACAATCCTGCTCTATCCTGGGCCAACCTCATTGTCTGAGACACAGCTACTCCCACTACACCAATAACTAAACAGATCCATCTCTTCAAGTGTCTTCCTCTCCTGTGCTGTCCCTCCACTCCCAACCATGATATCCCTCTCCAGCATGCCCAAAGTATGTCAGATGAAGCTTCAGAATCCTTGACTCCAAGGCACCTCCACTCGCGCAAACATGATGTCCCTCTCCAAGGACTGGTCCCTCCTTGCAAAATGCCCAAATTATGTCAGATGAAGCTTCAGAATCCATGACTCAAAGCAGCAGCCAGACTTCACCCTATCTGGGACAAACATGTTTGTTTTCCTAGCAATCCCTGGTATATTCAATACGCTTCTCCATCAACACAGCTTAAAAGCATCAATTCTCTTTCTATCATACTTAGTCACTGTCCAGGTCTCTGATGCATAACATGCAATTGTGAAGACTATAGGCCGGATCAGGCATTACTTAGTCTCCAGCCTGACATTGTTGCTCTTCAATACTCTGGAGAGGTCCCCCTGAAAGCTGACTTTCCCAATGCAATTCATCTGTTAACAATCTCAATCCCTTCACCGTCCATGCAGATACTGCCAATTGGCCCAGTGGTGAGAATCGTTGTTTTGAATATTAATACCACAATGAAATGAGATGGGACTTAGGACTTTGGTACAGTTTGTAGGCTCTTTATTTATTTATTTTTTTAATATGTCTAGTTAGACTACAGGGAGCACTCATGGCCTAGTGTGTAAAGAGTTGCACTGCCAACCCAAAGACAGACAAAGCATATCTACCAGCTTCTCTGATGTAGAAAGATAAGCCGTTTCCACCTATGTGATTAAAACCAGTCAGGTTTATGAGTTGATGACTTCATGGTAAAGTGTTTGAGTTTTGCACCTGAGAGGGAATAAACTGTGGTTTTGGAGTAAATAATTTCATGGCTGTGCTCACAGTGAAAAAGAATCTATTTGGGAAATTCATCTGCCCAGAAAATATTTTTGCTGAAGATGCAGGAGAATACAAGTTTAATTCTACTTAACTATTTGTATATTCAAAAATGAGTTGATAATTGTTGTTGTTATGTGCCGTCAAGTTGCTTGTGACTCATACTGACCCTAAGTACAACAGCCCTAAGCCCTGCTCTATACTGGGTTAATCGCACTGCCTCCCACATGATTACTCCACTCACTGAATCAATCAACTTCATAGAGGGTCTTCCCCTCTTGCGTCGTCCCTCCAACATCCCAAGCATGATGTCCCTCTCCAAGGACATGTCCCTCCTTACAATATGTCCAAAGTATGTCAGAGAAAGCCCCAGAATCCTTGCCCCCAAGGAGCAGCTTGGTTAAACCCTCTCCAGGCTAAATCTGTTTGTTTTCTTGGCAGTTCATGGTACATATAATACTCTTCTCCAGCACCACAGTCAAAGGCATCAATTCTCCTTCTATCCTCCTAGGTCATTGTCCAATTCT
>NW_006400141.1:1177340-1179099 GCF_000299155.1 Elephantulus edwardii
CAAGATTCTACTGAAGATTATCCAAAAACGACTGGAACAGCACATCAGCAGAGAACTGTCAGAAATCCAGGTTGGGTTTAGAAGAGGTCGTGATACTAGGAATACTAGAGCTGATGTTAGATGGATCTTAGCTGAAAGCAGGAAATACCAGAAGAGTGTCTATCTGTGTCTCATTGATTATTCAAAGGCGTTTAACTGTGTGGATCATAGCAAACTGTGACTGACTCTGAGAAGAATGTGGAATCCCAGAACACTTGATCATTCTAATGCGATTTGCTGATAAGCATAGTTTTTATCAGGTGAGACTCTCTCCCAGAGCCAGCACTTTTAGGCATGCAGAAGAGAAGCACCTGAAACTCTCCTGGAGAAAGTTTCCTCCATTTGAAGATTCCTAACAAGGTACTGTTAACCAGGGACCTACTAAGACAATAAAGTTTGGGAGAGGCAAAGGAAAGACTGACTTTCTCAGCTGGCATAATGAGGTGCTAGAGAGCTGACTTCAAAGACCCCTGGAGAGACACTGCTTAAGGTCCTACAACACTCTGCCACTCCTCAGATAAAGATGAACAATAGAGTTTGGGAGAGGACACTACATATAAGATGAAATTCCCAAAGGGCTCCATTGCAGACCAGAGAGCATTTGAATGACTTTATTCTTGTTGTTATATGCCCTTGAGTTGCCTGCTACTCACAGCAACCTATGTACAACCACCATCAACTCTGCCCTATCCTGCGCCAATCTAACTATTTCCCACACACCTACCCCATTACTCCAGTCACTGAATCAATCCATCTCATGTAGGGTCCTCCTCTCCTGCACTGTCCCCCCACCCTCCCAAGGATAACTCCCCCCTCCAAGGACTGGTCTCTCCTTGTAACATGTCCAAAATATGTCAGACAAAACTTCAGAATCCTTGACTCCAGGAAGCAGCCAGGCTTCACCCTCTCCCAGACAAACCTGTTCATTTTCTGAGCAGTTCATGGTATATTCAATAATCTTCTTCAACACCACAGCTCTATCATCCCTTGCTGTTTTCCAGCTCTTTGATGCATAGCAAGTAACTGGAAAAACTATGGAATGTATTACACACACCTTAGTCTCCACACTAAAAACGTTGAACTTAAGTACTTTAAAGAGGTCAGTAACCTCAGACATTCCCATTGCAAAGTTGTTGTTATTGTGGTTCTTTGCCATTGAGTCGCTTGCAACTCATAGTGTCCCTATGTTCAACAGCCCTAAAACCTCTTCTATCCTGTGCCAATCGCACTGCCTCCCACACACCCATCCCAATTACCCCAGTCACTGAATCAATCCACCTCATAGAGGGTCTTCCCCTCTTGGGCCATCCCTCCACCTTCCCAGGTGTGATGTCTCTCTCCAAGGACATGTCCCTCCTTACAACATGTCCAAAGTGTGTCAGACGAAGTCCCAGAATCCTTGGCCCCAAGGAGCAGCCTGGTTTAATCCTCTCCAGGCTGAATCTGTTTGTTTTCATGGCAGAACACGGTACATTCAATAATCTTCTCCAGCTCAAAGGCATCAATTCTCTTTCTATCCTCCCAGGTCATTGTCCAATTCTCTGATGCATAACAAGTGATTGCAAAGACCATAGCCTGTATCAGACTCACCTGAATCTCCAGAGTGACACTATTACTCTTTAGTACCCTGGAGAGGTCCCTAACAGCTGACTTTCCCATCCCAATATGTTTTTTTATTTCCTGGCTACTGGTGCCAAGAGTGTTGACTGTGGAGCCAAGC
>NW_006400141.1:1179199-1189342 GCF_000299155.1 Elephantulus edwardii
CTAAAGTTGTTAACAATCTCAATCTCTTCACCATCCATCCTGATGCTGCCAGTTGGTCCAGTGGTGAGAATCTTCATCTTCTTGACATTGAGCCTCAATCCAAAATGAAGGCTGCAGTCTTTGACCCTCTACTGCAAGTGTTTCAGGTCCTCCTCAGTTTCAGCAAGCAGGGTTGTGTCATCTGCATAAGGCAGGTTGTTGATGATTCTTCGTCCAATCCTGATGCCACATATGTCAGGAAGGAAAACTTTCCCAGTAAGGACTTCCACTAGAGTGAGTGGCCCACCCTATAGATTGAACATTTTAAGCTAGGAACCAATCAATAACATCATAAAGATAACTATGAGAAACTTACACAGACACAATAGAAAAGGCCTCACATTTACAAAGAAAATCTTTATATCATATCAAGAAAGAAAATATTAATATACCAAAAAACAAAATCTATATGATCCTAGCAATTGATACACAAAAGGCATTTCACATAATCCAACATTCTCAGAAAAAAAATGGCATAGAAGGGAATTTCCTTAATATAGTGAAAAGTATATATTCAAAACCAAGAGCCAATATCATACTTAATGGGAAAGACTAAAAGCATTTTCCTTGTGAACAGGGACCAGACAAGGATGCCCACTCTCACTACTTCTGTTTAATAGTGTATTGGAAATACTTGCTAAGGCAATATGAAAAAGAAGGAAATAAAAGGCATTCATATAAGCAAAGAAATAGTTAAACCATCGCTCTGTGCAGATGATACGACAGTGTACACAGAAAACCTCAAAGATTCAACAAAAACACTTCCAGAAAGCCTAGTGACAAGAAGCTGCACAGCAATCCCAGAAGTATGAGGTTTGCATCCACCAGATGCTCTCTAGAGAATGAGGGACAATCTCCTCCTGTACCAGTCAGATCAAAATGGACGGTACATACACAGAAAAGAATAAATTTTTTAAAAAACAAACTGTTAGAGCTAATGGACCAGTTTAGTAGGGTGGCAGGATACAAGATGAATATCCAAAAGTCAGTGAGATTCCTTTAGAGTAACAATGAGAACTCAGACAAGAAAACAATATCATTTACAAAACCCACTACAAATTAAGATATTTGCAAATGAACCTACCAAGAGACGAAAAAGAGCCGTACAAAGAAAACTACAGAACATTTCTGTGAGACACAATAAAAGATGAGAAAAAAAGGAAAAGCATGCCCTATTCATGGATATGAACACTCAATATATTAAAAATGACAGCAATCTACATGTTCAACACAATTCCAATACAAACACAAAATTCCTTTTGCAAGGAGATTGAAAAGGCAAATGACAGCTTAATTGGAGGGGAAAGAGACCTTGGATCAGTAAAGCACTTCTGAAAAAGAAAATGGGAAGCATAACACTCCCTGACTGCAAAACCTACTATGCAGCTGTAGTAACTGAAACAGCAAGGTACTGGTATAATGACAGGCACAATGGAATACAACACAGCACTGAGGAATGATTTTTAAAAGCACTACATAACTTGGGAGAAACTGAAGAGCATTATGCTGAGTAACTAACTCTATCTTATAAAAAACAACACCGTGTAAGACCATTAGCATAAAAATAGAAGGATAACTAAAAAAACATGTAGGAGATCCAAGGGGGGAAAGGGTGAAAACAGAAGGGTGAGGATGGGCAGGGGGGGGAATCATAGGGTTGTGCAATTTTTTGAGTGGAGGAAAGGGATAAAACAAATGGAAAGATCCAAGGGGTCATCAAAAGACAGAATAATGGTGGGCATAGGTCAATGGTGTTTAATTTTCTAAAAAACAATGTATGGGAAAGAGTGTATGAAACACAATGGAATGTATGAAATAAAATATATAGAAATTTTGTATGTAAACCAATGTAAAAAGTAATTTTTAAAAGTATAGTTCTTATAAAAATGCAAATACTTTGTAGAGGCAAAGGCACATAATCAGCGAACTCTGGCAGTTAATACAAGGGCTTCACCTCTCTGGCAGTTTGGATACGTCACTGGCTTCTTGGGAGAAAGATGGGCAGTCATTTCTCAAGCAAATTACAGTCTCAGAAACCTTGTGAGTTGAAGCTGACTCAACAGCAATATGTGAGGGAGACCGCTACCATTAACAAATATCATGCCCTTGTCTTCAGTGGAATCCCTTTAGTGATTTTGCATTAGAAAAATAAACACTTCCTGGATGATGTAGGCTGTAAAACTGTGTTTTACATTCAAAGAATTGGAAGTAGCCTTTCGATCTGTACCACAGGCATGCTCAGTGGTTGCCAAACCATTATCATCAACTCTCACTCTGCCAAGTGGGAAAATCTCGAGCGCAATACCCACAAATACAGCACAATCTGCTCTGTTTCCTGTTGGCTATTCAAAACAGTCACAAATGTTTCTATTATGACAAATATAATCGGACTCATGAATCAAATAAATTCACAAATGGAATCTATTTAACTTATTGCTATTGCAAAGTTTGCATTATTCAGTAATTTTATCTACTGGTGAAGATGTCTTTTTTGTGGATCTCATGATCTTCTGCTGTGCATACATGTTACATTGCCTACAAATGCACCGTCGGAATGCCCAATACATTCATAAGATCAACATCTTTCCTAGGATAAATCCTGAGATGAAAGCTACTAGAAGAATTGTGCTGATAATGATCACGTTTTTCTCATTTTATTCTATTACTGGCATCCTTATATTGGATTCAGAGAATTTTCTTCATCCTAATATCTGGCTCTTGGAGAGATCTGCCTTCATGGATGGCATTTTGCTTCCCAACCATTGGCCCCTTTTTACTGATAACAAGTAGTAATCCTACATTCAGATATTGCCGTTATGTGCCATCAGCCCTAAACCTTGCTCTATCGGGTGCCAATCTCACTGTCTCTGACACACCTATCACCATTACCCAAATCACTGAATCAATCCATCTCATAGAGGGTCTTCCTCTCTTGCACTGTCCCTCCACCCTCCCAAGCAAGACTTCCTTCTCCAAAGATTGGTCCCTCATTGCAACATGTCCAAAATATGTCAGATGAAACTTCAGAATTCTTGCCTCCAAGGAGGAGCCTGGTTTAACCCTCCCTAGGACGAACCTGTTCATTTGCCTAGAAGTCCGTGGTATATTCAATACTCTTCTCCAACACCACAGCACAAAAGCACATTTCTCCTTCAATCCTCCCTCCTCATTGTCCTACTCTCTGATGCACAGCAAGTGATTGCAAGGTATCATCACACCTTAGTCTCCAGAGTGACAACATTGCTCTTCAGTCCATTGGAGAGATCCCTAACAGCAGACTTTCACATTGCAAAATCTCTTTTTATTTCCTGGCTGCTGGTGCCAAGAGTGTTGACTGTGGAGCCAACTAAACTAAAGGTGTTAACAATCTCCATCTCTTTGCCATCCACTTTGATGCTGCCAATTGGCCCAGTGGTGAGAATATTTGTCTTCTTGGTATTGAGGCTCAATCCATATTGAAGGTTGCAGTCCTTGACCTTCTGCAGCAAGTGCTTCAGGTCCTCCTCAATTTCCGCAAGTAGGGTTGTGTCATATGCATAACGCAGATTGTTAATGACTCTTCCACCAATCCTGATGCCACACTTCTTCTCAGACAGACCAGCTGTCAAAATAAGCTGTTCTGCATATAAGTTGAAAGGTTTGGACACAGGACACATCCCTGGCATATGTTTTTGTGGTTGTTATGTGCCATCGAGTCGCTGGCGACTTATAGCTGCCCTATATACAACAGCCCTAAACCCTCCTCTATCCTGTGCCAATCGCACTGCCTCCCACAAACTCATCCCGATTACCCCAGTCACTGAATCAATCCACCTCATAGACGGTCTTCCCTCTTGTGCCATCCTTCCACCCTCCCAAGTATGATGTCTCTCTCCAAGGACCAGTCCCTCTTTACAACATGTCCAAAGTATGTCAGATGAGGCCCCAGAATCCTTCCCTCAAGGAGCAATCCAGTTTAATCTTCATCAAGATGAATCTGTTTTTTTCTTGGCAGCCCATGGTATACTCAATACTCTTCTCCAGCACCACAGCTCAATGGCCTCAATTCTCCTTCTATCTTCCCTAGTCCTTGTCCAACTCTCTGATGCATAACAAGAGATTGCAAAGTTCATTACCTGTATCTGGTGCACCTTAGTCTCCAGAGTGACACCATTGCTCTTCAGTACCCTGGAGAGGTCCCTAACAGCAGACGTTCCCATCACAATACATCTTTTAATTTCCTGGCTACTGGTGCCAAGAGTATTGACTGTGGAGCCAAGTAGACTAAAGTTCTTAACAATCTCAATCTCTTAACCATCCATCCTGATGCTGCCAATTGGTCCAGTGGTGAGAATCTTTGTCTTCTTGATATTAAGCCTCAATCCAAAATGAAAGCTGCAGTCCTTGACCCTCTGCAGCAAGCGTCTGAGGTCCTTCTCAGTTTCAGCAAGCAGGGTTGTATTATCTGCATAATGCAGATTGTTGATATATCTTCCACAAATCCTGACACCACACTTCTCCTCAGAGAGCCCAGCCTCTCGGATAATCTGTTCTGCATACAGGTTGAAAAGGTATGGAGATAGGACACATCCCTGGCATACACCCTTCCCAATTTTGAACCATGCAGTGTTTACTTGCTCTGTTCTGATGACTGCCTCTTGGTCCAAGTATAAGTTTCACATTACCACGATCAAATGTTCTGGGATTCCCATTCTTCTCAGAGTCAGCCACAGTTCGTTATGATCCACACAGTCAAATGCCTTTGCATAATCAATGAAACACAGATAGACAGTCTTCTGGTATTCTCTACTTTCAGCTAAGATCCATCTAACATCAGCTACAATATCCCCAATACTACGACGCGTCCTAAACCCAGCCTGGACTTCTGACAGTTCTCTGCTGATGTGCTTGCTGTTCCAGTCATTTTTTTATAATCTTCAGTAGAATATTGCATGCATGTGAGATCAATGGTATTGTTCTATAGTTTCGACACTCTGTTGGGTCAGTCACCCTTCTTTGGAATGGGAACAATTATAGATCTCTCCCAATTTTGAACCATGCAGTGTTTCTTTGCTCTGTTCTGATGACTGCCTCCTGGTACAAGTGTAGGTTTCATATTAGACCATCAAGTGTTCTGAGATTCCCATTCTTCTCAGGGTTAGCCATAATTTGCTGTGATCCACCCAGTCAAATGCCTTTGCTTAATCAATGAAACTAGATAGACATTCCTTTGGTATTACTGTTTTCAGCTTAGATTAGTCTAACATTAGCTACAATATCTCTAGTACCACGACCCGTTCTAAACCCAGCCTGGACTTCTGACAATTCTCTGCTGATGTGCTGTTCTGGTCGTTTTTGCATAATCTTCAGCAGAATCTTGTTTGCACATCATTAATATTGTTTGATAATTTACACACTCTGTTGGGTCACCTTTCATTGGAACGGGAACAAATAAAGATCTCTTCCACTCAGTTGGCCAAGTGTTGTCCTCCAGATTTCTTGACACAGCTTCGTGAGCACATCTATGGCAGTATCTGTTTGTTGAGGTACGTCAATTGGTATACCATCAATTCCTGGGGCTTGTTTTTTGCCAATTCCTTCAAAGCAGCTTGAAATTCTTCCTTCATCACCATATGTTGTTACTCCAGAAATGAAAAGGTGAAGAAAAATGGGGTTGCTTTCAGTGTTAAAAAAGTCATTTTTGGTGGCGGCTCTTACCTGAGTGGCTTCCCGAATTCCATTCTCCCAATTTAGCAGCTTATTCTGCCATCGCCTTGGTGTAGCCACTGCATCTGCTCCTGTGGTTGGCCTCACCACCGCAGCCCTGATCTCCTTAACTGATACCCAGAAAATCAGAATGGGATTTACAGGATTTGGCGTGCTTTCCCTGTTTTTCAAATGATCCTTTTTTTTTTTTTCAACACAGCACTACTGGCTATTGGAAATAATGTTTTATTTGTGGCTGGTTTGGCTTTTGTAATTGGTTTACCAAGGACCTTCAGATTCCTCTTCCAGAAACATAAAATGAAAGCGACAGGAATTTTCCTGGGTGATGTCTTTGTTGGTTGGCCTTTAATAGGCATAATGTTCGAAATTCATGGGTTCTTTCTCTTGTTCAGGGACTTCTTTCCTGTGGTTGTTGGTTTCATTAGAAGGGTACCAGTCCTTGGGTCTCTCTTGAATCTACCTGGAATTAACATCATTTGTATATAAAAATGAGGAAAACAACAATATGATATAACAATAAGTGAACTGAAGACTCATAAAATATTGTATTATTTATAAAATCCTCTGAAGAATATTCAGCACAAAACTTAATTATATGAAATAGCTTATAATGTTTTTTTAATAGAAATTTAAAAGGTATAGCCTACAAAGTACTGACAGCAATTAGGAAAGGAGCAAAAACAGGTTTGTAACCCAGTGATCTAAGAAGGCAGCAAGCAAACAGAAGGAGGTGAAATCACCATTAAATCCATACTGAAACTCTTGAAGGCTATTACTGTTTTTTTCCACAATGTGTGAAACACAACCATCCTCAGAGAATTGTGCCTGTTCCTTTTCTTTTTTTATTCTGAAAGTGTGGGAACACCCATAGACATCGCTGTTTAGCTTTATCCACTGAAACAGTGAAGGTATTTCCATTTGTACTTTATCTCTGCAAATGATACATGAGGTAGATTGGATTATGTCATTTTAAAAGTTGGAGGAAGAACAGTTTTCATTTTTTAATCACTTTTTTTATATGTGATTAAAATATAACTTTTCTAGTTCTTCTGAATGGTAATTGTCTTAAACACTTTTTTAAATTGTGTGTGTGTGTGTGTGTGTGTGTGTGTGTGTGTACCATCAATTCAGATCTGGGTGGTAAAGGAGGAGATTGCCCCTCCTTCTACAGCCAAGCATCTGGTGGATTTGAACCTCACACCTTTCAGATTGCAGTGCAGCTTTTTGCCACTAAGCCACCAGAGCTCCCTTGAATAATAATGTTTTAAAGACAGATACAGATCTGAACTAGATATTCTTTGTTAGAATATGAAATGATCATGGTTTTTAGTTCTTGTATTTATAGCTGGCTACACACTTTTTTGGTCAGCAACACACTCTTGAAATACTCATGCTTTTTAAGAGCCAGCCTCCAAGGATCTGCCTGTTATTGTTCACTTAATAAAGAGTACTTGGGGCGGTGGGAGGGGTGTGGGGGGATGGTGTACCAGGGAGGGAGTGTTTCTTTTACTTCTCAAAGAGAGGAACAAACTGGGGTGGGGAGTGGGTGAGGGATGGGCAAGGAGAGAAGTGCAGAAATGAATGAATGGAAATCCAAAATCTCATAAATGTTCATTAAAATTAAAAAAAGAATGGAAACCCAAAACCAAAAAGTGCTCTTGACCATAATCTGTTACCAAAATAAAAGAAAAATTTTTTTCTAGATATGTCTTTAAATACCATATCATGAGCAACAGGATAATATCCATATGCATACAAGGAAGTCCAGTGAATACGACTATCATTCAGGTATATGTACCAACAACCAGAGCCAAAGAAAATGAAATAGAAGATTTTTTACAGAGATCAATTGAACATGCAATCAAGATGCATTAATAATAATGGGTGACTGGAACACAAATTTTGGGAAGAGAGAAGAAGGATCAGTAGTTGGAAAACATGGACTCGGTTTAAGAAATGAAGCTGGAGATAGAATGGTTTAATTTTGCACAATCAACAACTTATTCCTTGCAAATATGACTTACGAGAAACATAAACACATAAACGAGATTATACACATGGATTACACCTGATGGCAGGCATAGGAATCAGATTAATTATATGTGTAGAAAGAACTGCTGGAGAAACTCATTCACTATCAGCTGTGAAAATTGGGCCAGGTGCTGATTGTGCAACAGACCACCAACTACTCATATGCAAGTTCAAGGTGAAGCTAAGGAAAGTTAAATTGAATCCACAGGAACCAAAATATGACCTTGAGTCTATCCCACCTGAATTACAAAACCATCTCAGGAACAGGTTTGAGGTCTTGAACACCAGTGAGTGAAGATCAGTTGAGTTGTGGGAGGATATCAAGAGTATCATCCAGGAAGAGTACAAAAGGCCATTTCAAAGACAGAGGAGGAAGAAAAGGTCAAAAAAGAATGTCAAAAGAGACTCTCAATATTGCACTAGAGTACCAAGAAGCCAAAGCAGAGGGAAAAATTCAAGATAAAAAGATCTGAACTGAATATTTCAAAAGCCAGCACAGGAAGACAAAGTAAAATATTACATTGAAATGTGAAAGGAGCTGGGGTCAGAAAATAAAAAGGGCCAAACTCGCTCAGCATTTCTTAAGCTCAAGGAACTGAAGAACAAGTTCAAACCTTGAGTTGCTATGCTTAAGGATGATATAGGCAGAATATTAAACAATCCAAAAAGTATTAAAAGAAGAGGGAATGAGTACACAGAGACATTTTCAGGAGGTAGTGGTGTTTAGTTATGTGCTGTCAAGTAGCTTACGACTCATAGCGACTCATAGTACAACAGCTCTAAACCCTACTCTATTCTTTGACAGTCTTTGTCTCCAACATGCCTATTCCCACTACGCCAGTGATGGAATCAATCCATCTCATCTGGGTCTTCCTCTCCTACGCTGTTGCTCCACAATCCCAAGTATGACGACCCTCTCCAAGTACTAGTCCCTCCTTGAAACATGTCCAAGTATGTCAAACATAGCTACACAATCCTTCCCTCCAAGAAGCAGCCTGGCTTCACCCTATCCAGGACAAACTTGTTTATTCCCTTAGCAATGCATGGTATATTCAGTACTCTTCTCCAGCACCACAGCTCAAAGGCATCAACCCTCCTTCTATCATTCCTAGTCATTGTCCAGATCTCTGAAGCATAGCAACAGCAGGGAAAAGACCGTGGCATGTATCAGGTGCACCTTTGTTTCCACATTGTTTAGTGGAATAAAATAAGTCACAATGAGTACAGACACTTCTAATATTGGTAAAGATACTTTGTTGCTCAACCTTAAGGTAAAACATAAAGAATAAAAACAAGGCAAAATTTTTGGATAATCAAGGTTCTATCTGCTGTTGTGTGTTGTGTTATGTGTAGTCGAGTCATTTACGACTCATAGTGACCCTATGTACAACAGGCCTAAACCCTGCTCTATCCTGTGCCAAACGCACTGCCTCTGACACACCCATCCCGATTACTCCAGTCACTGAATCAATCCATTTCATAGAGGATCTTCCCCTCTTGCGCCTTCCCTCCATCCTCCCAAGCGTGATGTCCCGCCCCAAGGACCTTTCCCTCCTTGTAACATGCCAAAAGTATGTCAGACGAAGCCCCAGATCCTTGCCTCCAAGGAGTTGCTTGGTTTAACCCTCCCCAGGATGAATCTGTTTGTTTTCGTGGCAGTCCATGGTACATTCAATACTCTTCTCCAGCACACAGCTCAAAGACATCAATTCTCCTTCTGTCCTCCCTAGACATTGTCAAACTCTCTGATGCATACCAAGTGATTGCAAAGACCATGGCCTGTATCAGGTGTACCTTAGTCTCCAGAGAGACACCATTGCTCCTGAGTACTTTAGAGAGGTCCCTAACCGCAGACTTTCCCATTGCAATACGTTTTTTGATTTCCTGGCTATTGATGCCAAGAGTGTTGACCACGGAGCCGAGCAAACTGAAGCTGCGAACAATCTCAATCTCATCGCAATCCATCCTTATGCTACCAATTGGTCCAGTGGTGAGAATCTTTGTCTTCTTGAAATTGAGCCTCAGTCCAAACTGAAGGCTGCAGTCTTTGACCCTCTGCAGCAAGTGCATGAGGTCCTCCTCAGTTTCAGCAAGCAGGGTTGTATTATCTGCATAACGCAGATTGTTAATAGATCTTCCACAAATCCTGACACCACAATTCTCCTCCTAGAGACAGCCTCCCGGATAATCTGCTCTGCATACAGGTTGAAAAGGTATGGAGACAGGACACATCCCTGGCGTACACCCTTCACAATTTTGAACCATGCAGTGTTACCCTGCTCTGTTCTGACAACTGCCCCTTGGTCCAAGTACAGGGTTCGCATTAGCACGATTAAATGTTCTGGGATTCCCATTCTTCTCAGAGTC
>NW_006400141.1:1191497-1192403 GCF_000299155.1 Elephantulus edwardii
ATCAGTGCTAAGTTATAATAGTTATTGTCTCTTGATTAAACATAATTGCTTATTATCTAGAACAAAAATATCTTGCCCTTAATGACTGCCAATACTTTTGAAGACCATGATTTGTACAGCAAAAACAACCATTTCCTCTAGAGAGACTTGGTAGAGAATATATTACCATTTACAGAATGTATATCATCATATAAGACCTTTGATACAGAGCTATGATGACAAAAGGATTGAGCTTGGTGAGTACCTCTATTTCAGAATTTCATCCTAGCAAGTTTAATAGCATACTTTAGTGAGAAAGGGTCCACTCCTATTTGACAATTCTTTTTGTGTAGTTTAGTCTCAGGGAACATGATGAGAACTAGATCTAATATAGACCAACAAGATGTTCTTTCAGCACCTTTTAAATGTAAGCAATAAAAGAAAAGTCTTGGATGTTACCTCAGGATAATTGGAAGTGTAACAAAATAACTAATGTAAATTAAAACACAGATATATTTTAAAAATCTTTAACTGTACGCTATTATTCTTGTTTATACATAAATTCATTATAGTAATTGTACTATTACAGCAAAGAAATACTTTAAAATTTATAAGAGATAAAATAAAACCATGGGTATCAAGCTGAGGCAAAAATAATTTAAAACATTATCCGTTAAATTATGTGAGTAAGAAAATTAATATAAAAGTATACCTATTATATTAAATATAATTAAAGAGGGAAATGAATTGGGGAATGCTGAGGTAATTTTTTATTCTAACCCAAATAAGTCAAAAATCAAACAGATTCTCTAGAACATTATTCTAAGAACACAGAATAGCATATGTAGCCTGTTGAGGACTGCAGAGTTTCAGAAACAACAAGGAGGCTTTCATGGAGAAGTGTCAGAGGCCAGGAGGAGAAAAGGT
>NW_006400141.1:1194253-1203541 GCF_000299155.1 Elephantulus edwardii
TACCGTCAAATCAGATCTGACTGGTACAGGAGGAGATTGTCCCTCCTTTTCCCGGCAGAGCATCTGGTGGATTCGAACCGTGAGCCTCTGGGATTATAGTTGCAGCTTCTAGGCAAGGACTCCCACTATCACCTCTCTTATTCAATATAGTTTTGGAAGTCTTAGCAATAGCAATAAGACAAGAGAAGGGAATAAAAGGTATCCAAATTGGCAAAAAAAAAAAAAATAGTTGCAGCTTCTTGCCACTAGGCCACCAGAGCTCCCCTATATCTTTATTTCTAAATATAATCTTCCATGTTGTTGTTTGTTGTTTTTATGTGCCGTCGAGTCAATCGCATTGCCTCTGACACACCCATCTCGATTACCCCAGTCACTGAATCAATCCACCTCATAGAGGGTCTTCCCCTCTTGTGCCATCCCTCCACCCTCTCAAGCATGATGTCCCTCACCAAGGACCTGTCTCTCCTTACAACATGTCGGAAGTATGTCATACAAAGCCCCAGAATCCTTGCCTCCAAGGAGTGGCCTGGTTTAACCCTCTCCAGGGTGAAATCTGTTTGTTTTCTTGACAGTCCATGGTATATTCAATACTTTTCTCCAGCACCACAGCTCAAAGGCATCAATTCTCCTTCTGTCCTCCCTAGTCATTGTCCAACTCTCTGATGCATAACAAGTGATTGCAAAGACCATGGCCTGTATCAGGCGCACCTTAGTCTCCAGAGAGACACAGACACTCTTGAATACTTTAGAGAGGTCCCTAACAGCAGACTTTCCCATCACAATACGTTTTTTGATTTCCTGACTGCTGGTGCCAAGAGTGTTGACCGTGGAGCCGAGCAAACTGAAGCTGTGAACAATCTCAATCTCTTCGCCATCCATCCTGATGCTACCGATTGGTCCAGTGGTGAGAATCTTTGTCTTCTTGAAATTGAGCCTCAGTCAATACTGAAGGTTGCAGTCCTTGACCCTCTGCAGCAAGTGCATGAGGTCCTCCTCAGTTTCAGCAAGCAGGCTTGTGTCATCTGCATAATGCACATTGTTAATAGATCTTCCACCTCTCCTGATGCCACAATTTTCCTCATAGAGCCCGACCTCTTGGATAATCTGCTCTGCATACAAGTTGAAAAGGTATGGAGACAGGACACATCCCTGGTGTACACCCTTCACAATTTTGAACCATGCAGTGTTACCCTGCTCTGTTCTGACGTCTGCCTCCTGGTCCAAGTACAGGTTTTGCATTAGCACCATTAAATGTTCTGGGATTCCCATTCTTCTCAGAGTCAGCCACAGTTTGTTATGATTCACACAGGCAAACGCCTTCACATAATCAATGAAACACAGATAGACAGTCTTCTGGTATTCCCTGCTTTCAACTAGGATCCATCTAACGTCAGCTACAATATCCCTAGCACTAAGACCCCTTCTAAACCCAGCCTGGACTTCTGGCAGTTCTAGTCATTTTTGCATAATCTTCAGTAGAATCTTGCTTGCATGTGAAATCAACGATATTATTCTGTAGTTTCCACACTCTGTTGGGTCACACATCTTTGGAATGGGAACAAATATGGATCTCTTCCAGTCAGTTGGCCAAGTGGTTGTTCTCCAGATTTCTTGGCAAAACTTGGTGAGCACATCCAGGGCAGCATCTGTTAGCTGAAATATGTCAATTGGTATACCATCTATTCCTCGGGCCTTATTTTTTTGTTATTTCCTTCAAAGCAGCTTGAACTTCTTCCTTCATCACCATAGGCTCTTGCTCAAATGTTATTTCATTACCTTCTTCTGTATCTGCCAATTCCTTTTGATACAATGACTCAGTATATTCCTTCCATCTTCTTTTAATACTTCCTGGATCATTTAATATTCTGCCTAAAGCATCCTTGATTATAGCAACTCTAGGTTTGAATTTGCTCTTCAGTTCCTTGAGCTTAAGAAATGCTGAACGAGTTCGGCCCTTTTGATTTTCCGACTCTAGCTCCTCGCACATTTCATTGTAATATTTTGCTTTGTCATTCTGAGCTGCCTTTAGGAATCTTCTGTTCAGCTCTAGTATTTTGAATTCTTCCTTGTGCTTTGGCTTCTCTACACTCCAGTGCAATCTTCAAGAGTTTCCTCTGACATCCATTTTGGTCTTTTCTTCCTCTTCTGTCTTTGTAATGACCGTTTGCACTCTTCCTGGATGATACATTTGACATCCTCCCACACAACTCATCTGCTCTTCGCTCATTAGTGTTCAAGGCCTCCAACCTATTCCTGAGATGATTCTGAAATTCAGGTGGAATGAAATACCTTTGTACATATCTGTTTTTCAATGTAGGGTGTTCTGGTGCATAGTCAGTAAGGTAGCACTGTTCTGGTGGTTCCAATCCACCAACAGTTCTGTGGGAGAAAGACGAGCAAATCACCATAGGAAACATTACAACCTCTGGAAATCTATTGGAGAATCAGCTATGAAATTTATCTTTTTATATCACATTAAACGGGAGCTCTGGTGACCTACTGGTAAGGAGTTATGCTGCCAACCAAAGCCTTGAGGTTTTAATCCAATAACCATACTATAGCAAAAGGCAAGTCATCTCCTCCTCTATGAGTGACTGCCTATGAAAAACAGCTGGAAGGTCAATTATGATTTGGTTTCACTTTAATAAAAATATGAATTCACACTGAGTTTATTAAGTTCAATTTTAATCAATAAGGCTCTGTGTTTGAAATTGCTTTCACTGTCAATGAGAAATGTTGTTGTCATTATATAGTCACCTCCATTGACACAGTGAATGTTCCAACAGGCTCAAATATATCAGAGATAAAATTCAATGTTTTATTTTAAAATATCATTGACAGTAGTAACTATTTTTACCTACATTGAGGACAAAATATTAATTTTGTTAAATAGGTTTTAATTGGTGCTTACACAAGTACATTAGGCATAAGAGAAAAATAAGATACGTATATATTAAAAGGGTATGCTTGTGACCTTGTTGTTGTTGTTAGGTGATGTCAAGCTGAGTACTGCTCATAACGAGCTATGAAATTGAACCCTGTCCTATCCTGTGCCAGCTTTACCATCTTTGCCACATTTGTACCCATTGTTATAGTCACTATGTCAATCCAACTATCTCTCCGTGGATCTTCCTCTCACTGACCCTCCACCTTTCCAAGAATGATTTCCCTTTCAAAGGAACAGCCTTTCCTAGAAACATGTCCATAGTAGGAGAGACAAAGCTTTTCCATCTCTGTCCCAAAGGAACACTTTTGCTGGACTTTCCCTAAAACACATCTCTTGGTTCTTTTGGCAATGGGATATTCAGTACTCTTCCCCAGCACCACAACTCAAAGGCACCAGTTCTTCTTCAGTCATGGTTTTTCATTGTCCAACTCTCACATGCATAACAAGTAATTGAAAAGATCATCACTTGAGTCAGGTGCACCTTAATCTTCAGTATTTTGAAGAAGTCCTTGACGGGGGACTTCTCAGTATTTCTCCTGATATCCTAACTGCTGGTACCAACCAAGATGAAATCATTTAGAACGTCAAACCTTTCTCCATCTACTATGATTTGCCTATTGGCCCAGTGGTGAGGATCTTTGACTTCTAGATATTGGGATATAATCCATACCTAAGCCTGTACTGTTTTATCTTCTGCAGCAACCATTTTGATTACTACTCTCTTTCAATAAAGAAGATTGGGTCTACTGGATAACATTGGTGGCCCAGTACTAAGGAAACACTGCCAAGCCAAAGTTTGAACACATAGTTTGAACTAACCAAATGCTGCAAGAGAAAAAGAAGGGCACTCTCTTCCTGTGCCATTGATATTCTGAAAACCCACTGAAGAGTCAGCTATGCTTTGGTTCTTACTCTATTGCACATAAAAATAAGTAATTAAAGGTTACAATTTGAATTTGATAAAAATGAAATAGAAAAAGCTCTTTTAAGAAATGTGTGATTCTTGGCTATAATTTAAATAATTCATTGGCTATAATTTAAAATAAGTAAAAAAGCAACAAATTTTTTTAAAAAAAACCTTAGATTTAAGTACTCATTGAAAATACAAAGGGAATAGCAAATCGTACTAAGCTTAACTTATTTGAAATCATATTTAACATGTTACCACATACTTTTAAATTGACGACCGTTCTTAGAAACACATTTTTTTTCCCTATAGCTGTCATTTGTGGCAACGTGTTAAACGATATTAATATAATTAGGAACAAAATTAAAATATAAATGACACTGTCATGTTTCAAGATATGAAAAATACAAATATTGTGCTTTAACAAGACTATTTTTGCAAGAATTTCTGTTTTCTAACTTGCTGTCTTTAAATCCTTTCATGCTATTACCAAACAATGTTCTGTAATTGTTCCACAGAAATTCAGCATTGACTCTTTAGGACTCAAAAATGCTCTGTTATTATCTTACACGAGATGATTTTTAAAATTCTATTTTCTTTTTTTTTTTCCCCTAGGATCTCTTTTGTTTCAGCTTAATGTATTTACGTAAGGTAACTAATCATGAAAACTGGATTTTACCTGGGGACCATTTTCCTATTCCTCATTGGAACTGGTGTGCTGGGGAATTCATTTCTCCTTGTCGTACCCGTCTTTATTCTCTTCACTGGCCAGCAATTCCGTTTTCTACACTTGATCCATGCTCAATTAGCACTAACAAATATCATGCTCCTTGTCTGCAGGGGAATCCCGTTAGTGATTTTGCATTGGAAAAACAAATACTTCCTGGATGATGTAGGATGTAAAATTGTCTTTTACATTCAAAGAACCGGACGTAGCATGTCCATCTGTAGCACCTGCCTGCTCAGTGGCTGCCAAGCCATCATCATCAACTCTCACTCTGCCACGTGGGCATATTGTAAGCGCAATACCCCCAAGTACAGCACAATCTACTCTGTTTCTTGTTGGTTACTCAGCTTAGTCACACAAGCTTCTATTATTACAAATGTAATAGGACCTATGAACCAAATAAATGTCACAAGAGGAATCAATTTAGGCTATTGCTATACATTGGAAAGTTCAGGTATTTCAGTAAGTTTTTCTATTGCTGGAGATATCTTTTTTGTGGGTCTCATGATGTTTTGCTGTGCATACATGGTATATTTTCTACACAGGCACCGTCAGCATGCTCAGTACATTCACAGGACCAACATCTCTTCCAAGATAAACCCTGAGATCAGAGCTACCAAAAAAATTGTGCTGTTAGTTATCACTTTTTTCTTATTTTATTTTATAAACAGTGCCCTTGTTTTGTGTAATATGTATTTTCTTAACTCTAGTGACTGGCTTTTGGAGACATCTGCCTTTATGACACTTTGTTACCCAACCATTAGCCCCTTTTTACTAATAACTAGAAACAATCCTATATTCAGATAGACTAATAATTAATCTTTTATGGAATTCAATGACTGTCACAATGACTATAGACATTCTAATAGTGGTTTAGATATATTGTTGCTCAAAATTAAGGGAAAATTTTTGCAAGATAAAGATTCTGTCTAATCTATAACTTTTCAATTATTTTAATACTCTTAGAAAAATATTAGACTGCCAGGAAAACAAAGAGATTCATCTTGGAGAGGATTAAACCAAGCTACTCCTTGGAGGCAAGGATTCTGGGGCTTCGTCTGACATACTTTGGACATGTTGCCAGGAGGGACGGGTCCTTGGAGAGGGACATCATGCTTGGGAGGGTGGAGGGACAGCGCAGGAGGGGAAGACCCTCTATGAGATGGATTGATTCGGTGACTGGCGTAATCAGGATGGGTGTGTCGGAGGCAGTGCGGTTGGCGCAGGATAGAGCAGGGTTTAGGGCTGTTGTGCATAGGGTCGCTATGAGTCGAAAACGACTCGACGGCACATAACAACAACAACAACAACAAACAATATTAATGTTATAGTCCTTAATGAGCCAGAAATGGGACTAGTGTTTCAACATTTAGTCCCAATAAAATAAGTTCATCATAAAGGTATTATCATATGTAAGTGAATAAATATAATTCTATTTACTATGAAGTAAATTAAATCTTCTTGGTCAGTAAAAAACTTTGGAAAATATTTCTGCAATTACCACTCAAAAGGGTTTTGTCTATGATTTTAAATTGTCATTTTCACCGCTGGGCCAAGCATCATGATAGATGGAGATTGTTAACAATTTCAAATTGCTCAGTTCCAGAATCAACACTCCTTGCACCAGCAGGTGGGAAATCAAAAGATGAATTGATTAGGAAAATCTGCTGTCAGGGACCTCTTTAGAGTACTAAAGAGCAATGATGTCAGCCTAGAGAGGAAGGTGTGCCTAATCTGGACCATGGCGTTCACAAACACTTGCGATGCATCAGAGAGCTGGACAATGACCAAGGATGGCAGAAGAATTGATGACTTTGAGTTGTGATGGTGGAGAAGAGACACTGCCAAGAGAACTAACAGGTCTGTTCTGGATAGGGTGAAACCAAGCTGCTCCTTGGAGGTAAGAATTTTGAGACTCCATCTCACATACTTTGTGTATGTAGCCAGGAGGGACCAGCTTTTGGAGAAGGATATCATACATTGAAATGTTGAGGAACAGCACAGGAGAGGAACACCCCAGATGAGATGAACTGACACAAAAACAGAGATAATGAAGGTAGGTGTGTCAGACAGTGAGATTGGCTCAGGATAAAATAGGGTTCAGAGCTATTGTGCATAGGGTCACTATGAGTCATAGTAAACTCAACAGCACATAACAATAATAACAACAAATTGTCATTATTGCAAAACAATGAATTGGTAAAAGACACACAATTCCCTCAGTACATTTTTTATAAACTATGGTTTTTAAGCAATAATTGACATTCTTATATACTTCATTAAAAATATCCAATGGGTATAAACAATTATTTCTAAGACATTTTACAAATTAGAACTCTTCTGCATGACTAACTGCATATCATCAAAACAAACTTTCTAAGACATTACTTCCATTTCACACCAATGACATAATTGAAAATGTGAAAAATGTGGCATCAAGATTGGAGGAAGATTCATCAGCAACATTCTTTATGCAGATATATATAACCTATTCTTCTGAAAGTGAAGAGGACTTGAATTACCAAAAAAAAAAAATCAAAGACTACACTCGGAAGTATGGACGGTTTTCAACATAAAGAAAACACAAAATCATCACAAATGGGTCAACAAATAGTGTATAATAAAATAAAAGATTGAAGTTGACAAAGATGTCATTTCACTTTGATTCACAGTCAGCACTGGTACAAGTAACAGAGGGAGTGGGAATGAAAAATGGGAAAGGTTCAATGGGAACTTGAACATAGGATGATAATAGGCAGAGAGCAATGATAATTAAATCCAATATAATGTATATGAATGCTTGTATAAAACACAAAGTACATATAAAAACACGGTGTATAAAATTATTATATACATACCAGTAAAAGCATGTTTTAAATTTAATTACTAAAAGGAAAGAAAAAATGAAAAAGAAATCAGTTATCATTGTATTGGGCAAATCTGCCATCAAAGACCTCTTTAGGGGACTAAAGAGCAAAGGTGTCACTTTAAAAACTAAGGGATGCTAACCTAAACCAAAGTATTTTCAATTACTGCATATACATGTAAAAGTTGGACAAATGAATAAGGAAGACCTGTAAAGACTTAAATTCTCATAAACTCAATTAAGAATAGTTTAAAAGACTTGAACCCATCTGACAGTAAAGAATGAGTTAAATTTTTGTTGTTGTTGTTGTTGTTGCTGTTGCAAAAAGCTTTATTGTTTCATCTGGTCCAAGGCTTGGGCGAAGGGCTTCTGGGTGGATAAGATTCTACATTAGGGTGGGATAGAGAAGCTTGCTGCTGTTGACGGGGGACGCAGAGGTTTCCCGCTGCAAGTCCCTGCAGACCCCTAGTCGTGCTTGAGGATGAGACGGTCAAAGAGATACTCACCCAGTCCAGCCTGGGGGCCTTCTAATGTTGGTCAGATGGTCACCCATCATCTTCAGCAGTTTCACTTCCTCATCCAGGAAGTGGTTCTCCAGAAAGTCACAGAGATGGGGGTCAGTGTGGGTGGAACCCACGGAGTGCATATCCAGAAGGGCCTGGTTTAGGTTCTTCTCCAAGGCCAGCGCTGCTTACATAGCGTCCAGGGTTTTGCCCCACTCATCCTGGGATGGTTTCTGGATGTCTTGGAAGAGGACTCGCCCGCCCGCGCTGGTTTTGCAGCTTCAAGAGCCGCTGGGCACCCTCCCGCTTCTCATTCACCAACTCATGGAAGAAGTGTCCCAACGCCTTCCAAGGCCACATCATCGTGGTCAAAATAAAAACCCAGAGAGAGGTAGGTGTAAGAGGTCTGCAGGTGCACGTTGACCAGATGGTTGACGCCGGCTTCTGCTTCGGCGAATAATTTTGACGGATCTGAGAGCTCATAGTTGGTCGAGGTATTGGGGCTAACAACAAAAAAAAAAAGGTGTTAGCTGGTCCCGAAAATAGGAGATGGTTGAGATGGGCCTGAGGTTAGCCTGGAGGTGAAGTTGGAGGGTAATTGGAGGCTGGAAGGGGGGAAGTTGCCGGGTCTGTTCCGTCCAAACACAGTTGAAGCAAGAGACAGATCCACGGGACCGCTGGGGAACTTGAGTGAGTTAATTTTTACAAAATAGAATTCAACTGTTCTGGTTGTTGATAAGTGCCATCGAGTTGTAGATTACTCATAGCGACCCGATAAATGAAAGACTTGAATACTTGTATAACTTTCATCATTTCTCCAAGTTCATAGTTTCCAGAGGCAAGCTATTTTGGATGTGGATGCCACTTCTGCTTCCAAGTTTGTTTTAGTCAGGGAGCTCTACCAAACACTATCCACCATGGGTAACCATTTCACACATCAGTGTCACAGTGTTCAGCATCACAGCAACCACGAGTTACCTCTGCACAGCAAATGGACAGACCAGTTCTGTACCTCTTAGAAGAATGTGTGACCAAAAACAAAACCAGGTCTGAGGGCTGCAGATTAAAATCACCCACCTTTGACTTTGTAGCATAATTTTCTATCAACTAGGCCAAAAGAGCTCTCTGTTGTTGTTATTGTGTTGTTATTGTTCTTAAGTGCTATTGAGTCTAAGCATACAAATAAATTAGTTTTATCAAAGGCATATGGTAGTGTAACCATTACTTCATCTGAGATATCATTTCTGTTATCAGAAAAACTTCCTTCCTGCCTCTCTGAAGTCAACTTCTTCCATCTGTGTCAGCTCCTAGCATCTAGTAATCTGTTCTGTCACAAGA
>NW_006400141.1:1204179-1228142 GCF_000299155.1 Elephantulus edwardii
TTTCTTCTCCTCTCACTTTCCTACCTGCTTTCCCCAGGTAATTGCAAATTTGATTTTGTCACTGGAAATTAAATTGTGCTTTCTAGAAAATTAACAATGTGAAGTTAAACAAGTTGTTGCTGTTGTTGTTATTGTTGTTGTTAGGTGCCATCTAGTCAAGCATGACTCTTAGTGACCCTAAAAGATGTGAAGTCAAAAGATGTGAACCCTGTCCTATCTTGTGCAATCTTAACACTTGTGACACACAAGAGCCCATTGCAGCAATCACCATATCAACCCACCTGATTAAGAAAGTCCCTCTCCTTCACTGACCCGCCACCCTTCCCAACATCACATCACTCTCCAAGGAATAGCACCTCCTAGCAACATGACAAATGTATGTGAGATGAATGAAGCTTTGTTATTTTTGCTTCCAAAGAGGACTCCACCTGCACCCTATCCATGACATGTCTTTTCATTCTCTTTGTTCTCTCAATGCTTTTTTTCCTCCAACATCACAGCTCACAGGTTTCAATTCTTTTTTTTTTGTCGTCCTTATTCATTGTCCAGGTTTCAGATGCGTAGCTTGTAATCGGAAAGATTATGGCCTGAATCAGTGAACCCTCAAACAGGCATCACTACTATTCAAACATTTGGAAAGATCCCTAACTGCAGATTTTCCCAGTGCAATGTGTGTCCTTATTTCTTGACTGCTCACACCAAGGATGTGAATTATGGATCCAAGAGGCAGTTGTCAGAACAGAGCAAGGAGACACTACATGGTTCAAAATCAAGAAGGGGGTTCGTCAGGGATGTATTCTGTCTCCATACCTTTTCAATCTGTATGCAGAACAGATCATCCAAGATGCTGGGCTATACTAAGAGGAACATGGCATCAGGACTGGTGGAAGAATCATCAACAACCTGAATTATGCAGATGACACAACCCTGCTTGCTGAAACTGAGGAGGACCTGAAGCGTTGCTGCAGAAGATCAAGGACTACAGCCTCCTATATGTACTGAAGCTCAACGTCAAGAAAGCAAAGATTCTAACCACTGGGCCAATTGGCATTATCAGCATGGATGGTGAAGAGATTGAGATAGTTAACAGTTTTAATTTACTTGGCTCCACAGTCAACACTCCTGGTAACAGCAGCCAGGAAATCAAGAGAGGAATTGCATTGGAAATGTCAGCTGTGAGGGACCTCTCAGGAGTAGTGAAGAGCAACGATGTCAGGCTGGAGACTAAGGTGTGCCTGATCCGGGCTATTGTCTTTGCAATTACATGCTATGCATCAAAGAGTTGGACAGTGAATAAGGTTGATAGAAAGAGGATTGATGCCTTTGAGCTGTGGTGCTAGAGAAGAGTGTTGAATGTGCCATGGACCACTAGGAGAACAAACAGGTTTGTCCTGGAGAGGGTGAAGCCAGAGTGTTCCCTGGAGTCAAGGATTCTGAAGCTTCATCTGACATATTTTGGGCATGTTGCAAGGAGGGACTGGTCCTTGGAGAGGGACATCATGTTTGGCAGAGTGGAGGGGCGGTGAAGGAGAGGAAGACCTTTGATGAGATGGTTCGATTCTGTGACTGGAGCGGTGGGAATAGGTGTGTTTGAGATGGCTAGATTGGCACAGGATAGAACAGCATTTAGAGCTCTTGTACATAGGGTCGCTATGAGTCGCAAGCGACTCGATGGCACATAACAACAACAACAACAAGCAAGATGAAGCCATTGACAGTTTCAGACTCCTCTCCATCTACTGCTATTGGTCCAGCAATAAGAATCTTTGTTTTCTTTTTATTATTACCGTCAAATCATATCTGACTGGTACAGGAGGAGATTGCCCCCTCCTTCTCCAGCAGAGCGTCTGGTGGATCTGAACCGCATACCTCTGGGATTGCAGTGCAGCGTGTTGCTACTAGGCCACCAGAGCTCCCTAAGAATCTTTGTTTTCTTGATACTGAAACACAATCAAGACTGAACTCTGCATTCCTTGACCTTCTGCAAAAAGTGCCACCACTCCTGCTCACTTTCAGCAAGCAAGGTTGTGTCAATCTGCATAATGCAGATTATTGATGAGTCTTCCTCCAATCCTGATGCCACACTCCTCTTCATAGAGTCCAGCTTCTCGGATTATTTGCTGAGCATATAGATTGAAGAGGTATGAAGAGAGAATACAACCCTGATGCACTCCCTTCCAAATTCCAAAACATGCAGCATTCCCCTGCTCCATTCACACAACAGCCTCCTAATCCTGCATGAGCACAATCAAGTGTTCTGGGATTCCCATTTTCGCAATGTCAGCCACAATTTGTCATGATCCACACAGCCAAAGGACCTTTTATAGTCAATAAAGGACAAATAGATATTCTGGTCATCCTTATTTTCAGCCAGGATCCATCTGACATCAGCAATGATATCCTTGGTGCCAAGGCCACTTCTAAATCCTGCTTGAACTTCTGACAGTTTCTTGTCTATATACTGTTCCAGCCATTCTTGAATGAAAAGGTACTCTTTTTGTGTGAGTAGTTTACAAAGCATTGTTTTTGTGTGCCAATGATTTAGAAACGAACTATAGTTGATCCTCCAGCCAGTTTTTCAGAGATAGTAAAACTCACAGAAGACTGCTCATCCTTATCCTATGGAGCAGTTGGTGAATTGGAAAAATGTTCCTTGAGATTGCAGTGAAATTAGGAAAATCTACTCTTTGTTGCATGCTGACCTATCAACAGTCCTTTCCTTTCTATTACTGAGTGGTGGTGATAGTATTGGGTGTCTTGGATTAGAACATGGCCCGTATCCTAGATTATGGCTCATAATCACAGCAATGAGTTAAAGTTGAACCTTTTAAACTGGTTGAACCCTTAAAGTATAAGACAATAAAATTTTGCTTATTACCACTATGGTATCTCTGTCACTGCAGCAGGAGATAACTAAGACACCACTCACTCTTGCCATTGAGTCAGAATTACCTTGTAATAAACTGTCTAGCAGGTTTTGAGAGAGTATAAATCACATGCAAGGAGATTGCCAAACATTTTCTCATAGAGTGGCTGGTAGATTTGAACTGCCTGTCATTGTGTAGATAGTGAAACTCTTTATTCACTAGGCCACCAGAGTTCCTCTTGATAACTAAGATAGTGAATAAAAAGGGCACAGAGGAACATACACTTTAGAATCAACCAAGGAAGAGAAAAAGGCAGCACTTCCCCATGAATTAAGCTCTGAAGTCAAGAATGGATAGGCAAGAAGGATGGATGGAAACAGCCAACACAGAAAAGAAGTGGAGAAAGGGCTATTTCAATGTGGGAATTTTAATGCATTTCATAAAATACAGTGTGTATGAATTACTAAATAAATTTTTTCTGTAAATTTTCACACAAATATAATAAAAAATAAAAAGTGGTATAATGCCATTGATATGAAATAGAATAGGCAAATGCAAACCAACAGAAAATAGATTACTCATTTCTAATAGTGACTATTATACATCCAAGATATTTTTAAGGTCATTGAATTATACAATTACAAATAGGAATATTGAGGAAAAAATATGAGTGATAGATAGTAGATATATGGATAGAGAGATGATAGATAGATAGATAGATAGATAGATAGATAGATAGATAGATAGATAGATGATAGGTAGATCATAGGCACATACATACATACATACATAGAGATAGATGATAGATACAGATAACTTTTGCTTTTAGATGCCATCAAGTAACCTACCACTCATCAAGACCCTATCAACAAAACTGAACCTTAACTGATCCTGCACCATCCTCATTATCTCTGATACACTGAAGATAATGTTACCGCTAAGGACATTCCACCTTCATAAAGGTCTTACTTTCTTCCTCTATCCTTCAACCTTTCCCAGAATGAGGTCTCTTTTCAAGGACAGCCTCTCCTTACAACATGCTCAAAGTATGTGAGATCAAGTTTCACCATCCTTGTCTCTAAAGGAGCATCTTGGTTGGACTTCCTTCAAAACAGATGTGGTTTTTTTGGGTTTTTTGGTTGCTTTTATGGTTGGGGGTTTGTGGGGGGGGGTTGTGATCCATGGGATCCAGACCACTGTCTCTGCAACTACTTCGTATGCATAAGAAAGCTGGACAATGACTAGTGATAATAGAAGGAGAATGAATGCCTTTGAGTTGTGTTGCAAGAGAAGAACATTGGATATACCATGGACTGCTAAAAAAACAAACAGGTTCATCTTTGAGAGGTTGAAACCAGGCTGCTCTTTGGAGGCAAGGATTCTAAAGCTTCAACTGACATACTTTGGACATGGTGCAAAGAAGGGCCAGTCCTTGGAGAGGGACATCATGCTTGAGAAGACGGAGGGTCAGTGCAAGAGAGGAAGACTCTCAATGAGAGGGAGTGATTCAGTGACTGGGGTAACCAGGGTAGGTATGTTGGAGACAATAAGATTGGAACAGGATAGAGCAGGGTTTAAGGCTGTTGTGCATACACAGGGGCACTATGAGTTGCAGGTTACTCAACGACACATAAGAACAACAACAAGGGATATTCAGAACTCTTCCCCAATACCATAATTCAAAGACATCAATTCTTCTTCTAGCATACCTATTCACTGTCCAACTTTTAGATGCATAAAAGGAATTGAAAAATAAGAATTTTTTTTAAAGCTATTTTAAAACATCAAGGTTTGGATCAGGCACACCTTAATTTTTAAACTCATGTGGTTACTCTTCAGTACTTTGACAGAGGTCACTGAAAGCAAATTTACTCAATATAGCACATCTTCTGATTTCTTGCTTGTTGTTACCATGAGTGTTGATTGTGGGACCAAGTAAGATGAAATAGGGGTTAAGGGGTTTCACTGCCAACCCAAAGACAAGGAGACTGTGTCCTTTAGCACCTCTATGGAGGTGAGATGAGCAATCCTCTCCTATCAGTTTATAGTCTCTGAGATCCTGCTGGAGGGTCAACTGTTGTTGTTGTTGTTGTTGTTATGTGTCCTCGAGTTGATTGGGACTCGTAGCGGCCCTATTACAAGAGCCTACAATCCTGCTCTATCCTGGGCCAACCTCATTGTCTGCGACACACCTACTCCCACCACCCCAATCACTGAATAGATCCATCTCTTCAATGGTCTTCCTCTCCTGAGCTGTCCCTCTACTCTCCCAACCATGATATCCCTCTCCAACATGCCCAAAGTGTGTCAGATGAAGCTTCAGAATCCCTGACTCCCAGCAGCAGGCAGGCTTCACTCTATCTAGGACAAATCTGTTTGTTTTCCTAGCAGTCCGTGGTATATTCAATACTCCTCTTCAGCACCACAGCTTAAAAGCATCAATTCTCTTTCTATCATACTTCATCACTATCCAGCTCTCTGATACATAGCATGCAATTGTGAAGACTATAGCCTGGATTAGGTGCACCTTAGTCTCCAGCCTGACATTGTTGCTCTTCAGTACTCTGGAGAGATCCCTGAAAGCTGACTTTCCCAATGCAATTAATCTCTTTATTTCCTGATGACTGTTATCAAGAGTGCTGACTGTGGAGCCAAGCAAACTAAAACTATTAACAATTTCAATCCCTTCACCGTCCATACAGATGCTGCCAATTGGCCCAGTGGTAAGATTCTTTGTTTTGAATATTAATACTACAATGAAAAGAGATGGGGCTTAGGACTTTGGTGCCATTTGTAGGCTCTTTTTTTTTTTTTTTAATATGTGTAGTTAGACTATAAGGAGCACTTGTGGACTAGTGAGTAAATAGTTGCACTGCCAACCCAAAGACAGACAATTCATATCTACCAGCTTCTCTGATGTAGAAAGAAAACCCATCTCCGCCAAAATGATTAAAACCAGCCAGTTTTATGAGTTGATGACTTCATGGTAAGTTTTGCATCTGAGATGGAATAAACTAGGGTTTTGAAGTAAATAATTTCATTGCTGTGCTCACAGTGAAAAAGAATCTATTTGGAAAACTCATCTACCCAGAAAATGTTTTTGCTGAAGATGCAGGTGAATACAACTTTAATTGTTCTTATCTATTTGTATATTCAAAAATGAGTTGCTATTAAGTATAGTTTTTATCAGATGAGATACTCTCTCCCAGAGCCACCACTTTTAGGCATGCAGAAGAGAAGCACATGAAACTCCTCTGAAGAAAGTTTTCTCAAGTTGGAGATTCCTAACAAGGTACTGTTAACCAGGGACCTACTAAGACAATAAAGTTTGGGAGAGGCAAAGGAAAGACTGACTTTCTCAGCTGGCATACTGAGGTGCTAGAGAGCTGCCTTCAAAGCTCGCTGGAAAGAAACTGCTTAAGGTCTCACAACACTCTGCCACTCCTCAGATGAACAATAGATTTTGGGAGAGGACACTACAAATTAGGTGAAATTCTTGAAGGGCTTCATTGCAGACCAGAGAGCATTTGAATGACTTTATTCTTGTTATATGCCCTTGAGTCGCCTGCAACTCACAGCAACCCTATGTACAACCACCATCATCTCTGCCCTATCCCGTGCCAATCTCACTATCTCTGACACACCTACCCCCATTACCCCAGTCACTGAATCAATCCATCTCATAGAGGTTCTTCCTTTCCTGCACTGTCCCTCCACCCTCCCAAGCATGACGTCTCTCCAAGGACTGGTCTGTCCTTTTAACATGTACAAAATATGTCAGAAGAAGCTTCAGAATCTTTGACTCCAAGCAGCAGCCAGGCTTCACCCTCTCCCAGGCAAATCTGATCATTTTCTTAACAGTTCATCACAGGTCAAAGGTATCAACTCTCCTTCTATCATCCCTAGTCATTGTCCAGCTCTCTGATGCATAGCAACTGATTGCAAAAACCATGGAATGTATCAGGCACCCCTTAGTCTCCAGACAGACAACGTTACACTTAGGTACTTTAAAGAGGTCACTACCCGCAGACTTCCCATCACAATACATGTTTTAATTTCCTGGCTGCTAGGGCCAAGGGTGTTGATTGTGGAGCCAAACAAAACAAGAAAGCAAGTGCTCCAGGTTCTCCTCGGTTTCAGCAAGCAGGGTTGTGTCATCTGCATAATGCAGATTGTTAATGATTCTTCCTCCAATCCTGATGCCACATTTCTCAGGAAGGAAAACTTTCCCAGTAAGGACGTCCACTAGAGTGAGTGGCCTACCGTATAGATTGAACATTCTAAGCTAGCAACCAATCAATAACATCATAAAGATAAGGACTATCAACAACTTACACAGAAACAATAGAAAAGGCCTTACACTTACCAAGAAAAACTTCATATACTATCAAGAAAGAAAATATTACTACAGCAAATAACAAAAACTATATGATCCTAGCAATTGATACACAAAAGGCATTTGACATAATCCAACATCCTCAGAAAAAATGGCATAGAAGAGAATTCCCTTAATATAGTGAAAAGTATATGTTCAAAACCAAAAGCCAATATCACACGTAATGGAGAAAGACTAAAAGCATTTTCCTTGCGAACAGGGACCAGGCAGGGATGTCCACTGTCACCACTTCTATTTAATAGTGTATTGGAAATACTCGCTAAGATAATATGACAAAAGAAGGGAATAAAAGGCATTCAGATCAGCAAAGAAATAGTTAAACGATCACTGTACGCAGATGATATGATAGTGTACACAGAAAACCCCAAAGACTCAACAAAAAAACTGTCAGGAGCGCTGGCAAGAAGCTGCACTGCAATCCCAGAGGTATGAGGTTAGAATCCACCAGATGCTCTCTGGAGAATGAGGGACATCTCCTCCTATACCAGTCAGATCAAATTTGATGGTACATACACAGAAAATAATAAATATAAGAGAAAATTGTTAAAGCTAATGCACCAGTTTAGTAGGGTGGCAGGATACAAGATCAATATCCAAAAGTCAGTGAGATTCCTTTATAGTAACAAAAAGAACTCAGACAAGAAAACCAAGAAAGCAATATCATTTACAAAATCCCACTGCAAATTAAGATATTTGCAAATGAACCTAGCAAAAGACGAAAAAGAGCTGTACAAAGAAAACTACAGAACATTTCTGTGAGACACAATAAAAGACCTAAATAAATGGAAAAGCATGTCCTGCTCATGGATAAGAACACTCACTATGTTGAAAATTACAGCAATCTACATGTTCAACACAATTCCAATACAAATACAAAATTCATTTTGCTAGGAGATTGAAAAGGCAAATGACAGCTTAATTGGAGGGGGAAGAGACCTTGGATCAGTAAAGCACTTCTGAAAAACAAAAATAAAATGGGAGGCATAACACTCCCTGACTGCAAAACCTACTATGCAGCTGTAGTAACTGAAACAGCAAGGTACTTGAATAATGACAGGCACATAGACAAATGGAACAAAATTTAAAAGCCAAAGCTTAACCTATTTATTTAGTATCAACTGATATTCAGCAAGGAAACAAAAACCTATCAAATGGGGAAATGAAAACCTCTTCAACAAATGGTGTTGACAAAACTGAATTGCTTTCTGCAGAAATCCACATTTATCCATATCTGCAGGCTCTGTATTGCACACAATACACCAAAAATCAACTCAAGGTGGATCAGAGGCCTAGGGGAAAATCCCAAAATCATACACATCATAAGAGGCAAAACGGGGCCACACTTGGAAGGCCTAGTATACGGTATTGAGAGGCTGACAAATACAGCCAGGATTGCACAACCAGGAGAGGATAAACTGATGAATGGGACATTCTAAGGATTAAATCCCTGTGTATATCAAAACTTTTTTCCAAAACAATGAAGAGAAGACCTCCTGACTGGGAAAAAACATTTGCCAATACAATCTCAGACAAGGGTCCTTTAATATAAGTTTACAGAATACTACAGGGCCCCCACAAGAAGAAAATTGATAACCTAGTTAAAAAATGAGCAAAATACTTTTCACAGAGAAAGATATTCAGATGGCCAACAGACACATGAAGAAATTCTCTGGCAGTTCGGATACGTCACTGCCTTCTTGGGAGAAAGACAGGCAGTCACTTCTCAAGCAAGTTGTACTCTCAGAAACCTTGTGAGTTTAAGCTGAATAAAAGCAATATGTGAGGGAGACAGTTACTATTAACAAATATCATGCTCCTTGTCTGCAGGGGAATCCCTTTAGTGATTTTGCATTGGAAAAATAAATACTTCCTGGATGATGCAGGATGTAAAAGTGTCTTTTACATTCAAAGAGTTGGACGTGCTATATCCATCTGTAGCACCTGCTACTCAATGGCTGCCAAGACATCATCATCAACTCTCACTCTGCCAAGTGGGAAAATTTCAAGCACAATACCACCAAGTACAGTACAATCTGCTCTCTTTCTTATAGGTTATTCAAAACTGTCCCACATGTTTCTGTCATAACAAATATAATAAGACCCATGAATCAAATAAAATTCACAAATGGAATTGATTTAAGCTATTGCTATTAGAGAGAAGATTTGCGTTATTCAGTAATTTTATCTACTGGTGAAGATATGTTTTTTGTGGATCTCATGATGTTCTGCTGTGCATACATGCTATATTGTCTACACAAGCACCACAAGCATGACCAGTACATTCATAGAACCAACATCTCTCCCAGGATAAATCCTGAGATGACTTATAAGGAGAATTGTGCTGCATTGTCAGTAAGGTTAATCCTTACCTGTTCCTCCTTATGGAGAACAGAGATAGCGTGATTATTGGAGCAAGCATGAGCCATGATTAACGTCTTCGCGTGAACAGGACTCGCAACATCCTGTTTGCTCCTGTCTGATTAAAAAAAAAAAATTGCGCTGATAATGATCACGTTTTTCTCATTGTATTCTATTACTGGCATCCTTACATTGGATTCAAAGTATTTTCTTCATCCTAATATCTGTCTCTTGGAGAGATCTGCCTTCATGGATGGCATTTTGCTTCCCAACTATTGGCCTCTTTTTACTGATAACAAGTAGTAATCCTACATTCAGATGTTGCTGTTATGTGCCATCAAGTCGCTTGTGACTCATAGCAACCCTACGTACAATAGCCTTAAACCTTGCTCTATCAGGTGCCAATCTCACTGTCTCTGGCATTCCTATCACCATTACCCAAGTCACTGAATCAATCCATCTCATAGAGGGTCTTCCTCTCCTGCGCTATCCCTCCACCCTCCCAAGCAAGACTTCCTTCTCCAAAGATTAGTCCCTTATTGCAACATGTCCAAAATATGTCAGATGAAACTTCAGAATTCTTGCCTCCAAGGAGCAGCCTGGTTTAACCCTCCCTAGGACGAACCTGTTCATTTGCCTAGAAGTCCATGGTGTATTCAATACTCTTCTCCAACACCACAGCACAAAGGCACATTTCTCCTTCAATCCTCCCTCGTCATTGTCCTACTCTCTGACACATAGAAAGTGATTGCAAGGTATCATCGCACCTTAGTCTTCAGAGTGACACCATTGCACTTCAGTCCATTGGAGAGATCCCTAACTGCAGACTTTCAAATCCCAATATATCTCTTCATTTCCCAGCTGCTGGCGCCAGGTGGAGCCAAGTAAACAAAAGGTGTTAACAATCTCCATCTCTTTGCCATCCATTCTGATGCTGCCAATGGCCCAGTGGTGAGAATCTTTTTCCTCTTGGTATTGAGCCTCAATCCATATTGAAGGCTGCAGTCCTTGACCTTTTTCAGCAAGCATTTCAAGTACTCTTCAGTTTCAGCCAGCAGGGTTGTGTCATATGCATAACACAGAATGTGGATATATCTTCCACCAATCCTGACACCACACTTCTCCACATAGAGTCCAGACTCTCAGATAATCTGTTCTGCATACAGAATGAAAAGGTACAGAGATAGGACACATCCCTGGTGTACACCCTTCCAATTTTGAACCATGCAGTATTTCCTTGCTCTGTTCTGACCACTGCCTCTTGGTCCAAGTATATGTTTCGCATTAGCACAATCAAATGTTCAGGGATTCCCATTCTTCTCAGAGTCACCTAACAGTTTGTTATGATCCACACAGTCAAACGGCTTTACATAATCAATGAAGCACAGATAGACATTCTTCTGGTATTCCCTGCTTTCAGCTAAGATCCATCTAACATCAACTATAATATCCCTACTATGACGACCCCTCCACAACCCAGCCTGGATTTCTGGAAGTTCTCTGCTAATGTGCTGTTCCAGTCATTTTTTTATAATCTTCAGAAGAATGCTTGCATGTGAAATCAATGATATTGTTCTATAATTTCCACACTCTGTTGGGTAGACCTACTTTGGAATGTGAACAAATATAGATCTCTCCCAATTTTGAACCATGCAGTGTTTCTTTGCTCTGTTCTAATGACTGCTTCTGGTCCAAGTGTAGGTTTCACATTAGCACCATCAAGTGTTCCGGGATTCCCATTCTTCTCAGGGTTAGCCACACTTTGTTGTGATCCACCCAGACAAATACATTTGCTTAATCAATGAAACTAGATAGATAGACATTCCTTTGGTATTCCTGTTTTCAGCTAAGGTTTAGTCTAACATTAGCTACAATATCTCTAGTACCATGACCCCTTTTAAATCTAGCCTAGACTTCTAACAGTTCTCTGCTAATGGGCTGCTTCAGTCGTTTTTGGATAATCTTCAGCAGAACCTTAATCTTGCTTGCATGTAATATCAATGATATTGTTTGCTAATTTACATACTCTGTTGGGTCACCTTCCTTTGGAATAGGAACAAATAAAGATCTCTTCCACTCAGTTGGCCAAGTGTTGTCCTCCAGATTTCTTGACACAGCTTGGTGAGCACATCTATGGCAGTATCTGTTAGTTGAGGTACGTCAATTGGTATACCATCAATTCCTGGGGCTTGTTTTTTGCCAATTCCTTCAAGGCAGCTTGAACTTCTTCTTTCACCACCATAGGCTCTTGCTCAAATATTATTTCATCACATTCTTCTATATCTGCCAATTCCTTTTGATACAATGACTCAGTATATTCCTTCCATCTTCTTTTAATACTTCCTGGATCATTTAATATTCTGCCTAAAGCATCCTTGAGTATAGCAAGTCTAGGTTTGAATTTGTTCTTCAGTTCCTTAAGCTTAAGAAACGCTGAGAGAGTTCGGCCCTTTTGATTTTCCGACTCTAGCTCCTCGCACATTTCATTGTAATATTTTGCTTTGTCATTCTGAGCTGCCTTTTGGAATCTTCTGTTCAGCTCCTTAGTATCTTGAATTCTTCTTTGTGCTTTGGCTTCTCTACACTCCAGTGCAATCTTCAGAGTTTCCTCTGACATCCATTTTGGTCTTTTCTTCCTCTTCTGTCTTTGTAATGACCGTTTGCACTCTCCCTGGATGATACATTTGACATCCTCCCACAACTCATCTGCTCTTCGCTCATTAGTGTTCAAGGCCTCAAACCTGTTCCTAAGATGATTCTGAAATTCAGGTGGGATGAAATTAAAGTCATATTTTGACTCCTGTGGATTTGGTTTAATTTTCCTCAGTTTCAGCTTGAACTTGCTATCAGCCTATCTGCTGTAGAACATTAAAATATAAAAAGCAACTGAGCATTTCCATAAATATTTCATAGCATCTTTACTAATAAAGTAGACCAACTATCAAACTTTACTGAACATTGTATGCCATAATGTATTTTAAATTTAGTCCATAATCTTGGAAAATTGAAGAGAGAAAACAAAAACAATATTTTAGTGCTTATCTAACCAGTAAAGGGACTAGTATTTCAAAAGTTTGTGCCAATAAACAAATTCATCAAAGAAGTATCATTAAATGTAAGTGAATAGATGAAAAAATTTCTACATAGTAAGAAGTAAATGAAATCTAATTGATCAGTGGAAAATATTTCTGAAATTACCAACCTGGAATACTTTCTTATATTACCCTAAAATGTCATTATTGCAAAATAGTCAATTAATAAAAGATATTTGTTGTTGTTGTTGTTGTTAGGTGTCGTTGAGTCGAGTATGGCTCATAGCGACCCTATGAACAAAAGATCTGAAACCAGTCCTGTCCTGCACCATGATTACACTTCCTGACACACAAATATCCATTGCCACAGTCACCCTGTCAATGCACCTGGCTGAGGGTCTTCCTCTTCTTCTCCAAACCTCCACTCTTCCCAACTGTCTCTCCAAGGAATAGTACCTCCTAGCAATATGTCCAATGTAGGTTAGGCGAAGCCTCTTCATTCTTGTCTCTTTGAACACTTCGGCTACACCCTCTCCAAGACATATCTATTAATATCTTAGATGTCCATGGAATGTTCAGTGCTCTTCTCCAACACCATAGCTCAAATTGGTCTCAAGGAGGCTTTCAAAGCTAAGAATTTTCTCTTAGAAGTCTCAAGCAGTGCATAATTATGGACTATCAAGAAGTTACTCAGAAGTCCCTACTTTGCTTTCTTTGATTTACCAACATGACCTTACACATTTATTGTCTTCCATGGGAAATAGGAAAATTGTGTTATAATTGTCACCTGGAAGTCTTTGGTGGATCAGTGCTAAGTTATAATAGTTATTGTCTCTTGATTAAACATAATTGCTGATTATCTGGAACAAAAATATCCTGCCCTTAATGACTGCCAATACTTTTGAAGACCATGATTTGTACAACAAAAGCAACCATTCCTCTAGAGATAATTTGCAGAGAATATATTACCATTTACAGAGTATATATCATCACATAAGACTTTTGATACGGAGCTATGATGTCAGAAGGATTGAGCTTGGTGAGTATCTCTTTATTCAGAATTTCATCCTAGCAAGTTTAACAGCATACTTTAGTGAGAAAGGATCGACTCCTATTTGACAATTCTTTTTGTGTAGTTTAGTCTCTGGGAACATGATAAGAACTAGATCTAATATATACCAACAAGATGTTCTTTCAGTACCTTTTAAATGTAAGCAATAAAAGAAAAGTCTTAGGTGATACCTCAGGAAGGATAATTGGAAGTGTAACAAAATAATTGTTGTAAATTAAAATGCAGATATATTTTAAAAATCTTTGACTGTACACTATTATCCTTATTTGCACATAAATTCATTATAGTAATTGTACTGCTACATCAAAGAAATATTTTAAGATTTAAAAGAGATAAAAGAAAACCATGGGTGTCAAGCTGAGGTAAAAAAAATTTACTACTTTATCCATTAAATTATCTGAGTTAAAAAAATTAATATAAAAGCATACTTATTATATTAAATATAACTAAAGAGGGAAATGAATTGGGAAATGCTGAGATAATTTTTTACTCTAACCCAAAGAAGTCAAAAATCAAACAGATTCTCTAGAACATTATTCTAAGAACACAGAATAGCATATGTAGCCTGTTGAGGACTGCAGAGTTTCAGAAACAACAAGGAGGCTTTCATGGAGAAGTGTCAGAGGCCAGGAGGAGAAAAGGTCAGAAAGGAATGAGCTTTCAAACACACCTAAGGAAGCTGAATGCTTTGACATTTTCTTTCCATTATATAAGAACACATAACACACACACACACAAAAAAAGAACACATAACACTTTTATAAATAGAAGAATTCTATGATTTACTTTAGAATCAGCTTGACAGCACACAATAATGTCACATAGTTTGCTTTTTCATTTACCAAGGTCTCTCTCCGTGCTTTAAGTAATATAAAACAGAGTATGTGGAAAACTGTGCAGGAGCAGAGTAGACAAGTTGAAGTTAATTGAAGAATCCAGGAGAGAGAGAATGATGCCTTACTTTACAGGGGTAGAGCTGATTTTAATTAATTGCCTGAGTAGTGGTAAAAGAAGACAATTATACTGATTCACGGAAAATACAGTCAACATAATTTGTTGACAAACTAGCATGACATTCAAACGTGAGAGATTATTTCGGTGTGTTCATGTTTATTATCCTGAAGACCAGAAGAGAAAGTACAAAGATTAGAAAAGATTATGTAGGGTATAGTCAAGTAACGAATTGGAAATTTCTCTGGATATTTAGAATTTATCATGAGTTTTAGGAAATCAGATAAATAAAAATCTTTAAAAAGAATTGGTATTTCATTTACATTTACTGTTGATAATACAGACCAAAGATCAGATAAAATATCAACATTATGCAAGTGATTCTTAAAGTTAAGAAACTGGTTATTAGGAAGATAGAAATTTAGCAGCAAAAAGACCCAGTAAGAAAGCCCTAAAATATACTATCAAAGAGATGTTGGAAGAGTAAGATTAACACTGAAAAAGAGACAAGAATAGGAGTGATTATGGCATTTGACTATCAAATAACAGACTAATAGTCCAAACCCACCAACCACTCCTTCACAGAATGATGGGACCTTCTGACTCATCAAGTTTCCAGGCTTGGAAATTCTATAGGCAGTTCCACTCCGTCCTTATGAGTCAGAAATGACTTAATAGTTGCAAGAAGTGAGGGGGGAAAATTAAGGAAAGTCATATAACCTCAAAATGAAACCAACATTCAAGGTAAAAAGAGTGGTCAGTTGTGTTCAGCACTAATGACCAGTCAGGTAAAATGAGGCCTGGGGATTTGATCAGTGACTAGCATTTTGTGGGTCATCTACCTTCGATGAAACCAATGTATGCAGAGTATGGGCAAAAAATTAGACAAAAGTTGTCAGGCAGAAATAGTTAGAAAAATTTAAAACGCTAAGAATAGACAAACTCTTAAAGTATTTTCATATATAGAAAAACGGAAATCCAAGTTTTCTGTAAACTTTCCTTAGATCTTACTAAAAAATTTAAAAAACAAAGAAAAGCAGGCAAATAAAATATTATCAAGTAGAAGTGTTTATTGTATAAACAATATGTAGCTATGTTCTAAACAACACATAACTTTATTTTTTGCCATCATGTTTCTTGACAATTCATTATTTGAAGTACAGTATTCCTCTCTTAGTTATTTGTATTTATTTTATTGTTACTTTGTCTTGACAAGAGTTCATCAAGATTATCTAAACAAGAAAAGCATCTACAGAGATACAAAAGGAGGGAAAGGATATCTTTATTTCTAAATATAATCTTCCATACTTTGTACATATATGTCTTTCAGTGTAGGGTGTTCTGAAGGCATTTTCAGTAAGGTAGCACTGCTCTGGTGGTTCAAATCCTCCAACAGTTCTGTGGGAGAAAGAAGAGCAAATCACCATAGGAAACATTGCAACCTCTGAAAATCTATGAGAGAATACTTTGAAACTGATTTTTCTGTATCACATTAAAAGGGAGCCCTGGTGACCTACTGGAAAGGAGTTGCGCTGTCAACCAAAGATTTGCAATTGTAATTCAATAATCACACTACAGCAAAAGGCAAGTCATCTCCTCCTCTTTGATTGACTGCCTCTGAAAAACAGCGGGAAGGTCAATTATGACTTGGTTGCACATATTCATTAAAAAAATAAATTTACACTGAGTTTATTCAGTTCCATTCTAGTCAATAGGGTTCTGTGTTTGAAATTGCATTCTCTGTCAATGAGAAATACTGTTGTCACTATATAGTCACCTCCATTGACACAGTGACTGTTCCAATAGGCTCAAGAGTATCAGAGATAAGATTCAAGGTTTGATTTTAAAATGTCATTGACAGTAATAATTATTCTAAATAAGATGGGGGAAATGAATCGCTTTAAATAGGTTTTTTGTTGGGGTTTTTAAAAAATTTAACATTAATTTAAATTTTCATTAAATTTATGGAGGTTTACAGAGACTTAGGGTTGCCATTCATTCATTGGTGCACTTTTCTCCCTGCCTACCCTCTCACACTCCATTTGCTCTTCTCTTTGAAAAGTAAAAGAAAAGTTCTTTCATTGTTATAAAATCCCTCCCCCAAGTTCACTCCACTATGCAGCCTTCATTCTGGACTTCTGTCGGGACAAATATTCCTAATCATATATCCCTTTTAAACAGTTCTCTCCCTCATCTATTTAAATGCAGTATACATTTGTTATCCCCTCTTTCTCAGTCTTCCTTCAACCCTGATGTCAGTCCCTTTTTACAACAGTGGCCCTATGCAATAGTTGCCTTTTTTTGACTGAGATATTTCACTCAGCATAATGTCCTCCTGGGTCACCTATTTTTTATAATATTTCATGAGTTCCTTGTTTTACAATGCAGCATAATATTCAATTGTGTGAATATACCAGAGCTTCTCTATCCATTCATTTCTTGGTGGGCACTTGGGTTGTTTCCAACTCTTTGCTACAGTAAACAAAGCAGCAATAAACATGGGTGTGCATATATCTGCTTGGGTGGTGGTTATGGTTTCTTTAGGGTAAACTCCCAGTAGTGTAATTGTTAGGTCAAGTGGTATTTCTATTTAAAACTTTTTGAGAAAGCACCATACTGCCTTCCATAGTGGTTGCACCTTTTTAAACTCTCAAGAGCAGTGAATAAGGGTTCCAGTTTCCCCGCAACCTCACCAGCATTTGTTATTTGCTGTTCTATTAAATATTGTGATTCTTACTTGTAGGAGATGATACCTCATAGTCATTTTGTTTTGCATATCTCTTAGAGATAGGGATTTTGAACATTGCATCATGTGATTGTTGGCCATCTGAATGTCCTCTTGAAGTGTCTGTTCATACCCTGTGGCCATTTTTCAATTGAGTTGTTTACCTTTATCTTGTGGTGGTGCTCAAGTATTTTATAAATTCTAGACATAAGCCCTTGTCTGACATGTCACTACAAAATGGAGAAGGTTTTGGATGTGCATAGGGATTTAATTCTTACAAGGTCCCATTCACCTAATTTATTTTCTCCTGGTTGAAGGTTTTCAAGGATGCTTGGAAGACTTTATGTTGTGGATTAGGACATCTAGAGTACTTCCAAGCTTTTCTTTAATGAAACTTATAGTCCTTGGTTTTAGGACTAGGTCCATGATCCATTTTGAGTTGGTTTTTGTGTATGGAATGAGGTGTGGATCATGCTTGAGTTTTCTGCAGATAGTTTTCTAAGTTTGCCAACACTACTATTTGTTAAAAAGGCTGTCGTTCTCCCACTTAACTGATTTCATCTCCTTGTCAAAAATCAGTTTGTCATAAGTAGATGGACTGACATCTGGATTCTCAGTTCTATTCCATTTATCTATGTGTCTCTCATTGTACGAGTACATGCTGTCTTGACCACCATGGCAGTGTAGTAGGATTTGAAATCAGGGAGTGAGATGCTTGATGCTTCCTACCTTGTTTCTCTTTTTAAGGAGTGTTTTGCATTTTCTGGACCTCCTGCCATTCCAAATGATTTTGGAGATTGCCTTTTCCATCTCGTTGAAGAATAAATAAGTTTTAAGATGTACTTACACATACCTATTTAGCATAAGAGAAAAATAAGAATGATAAACCTATACTTGGACCAGGAGGCAGTCATCAGAACAGAGCAAGGGAATACTGTATGGTTCAAAATTGGGAAGGGCATACACCAGGGATGTGTCCTATCTCCATAGCTTTTCAACCTGTATGCAGAACAGATTATCCAGGAGGCTGGGCTCTATGAGGAGAAATGTGGGGTTAAGTTTGGTGGAACACCTATCAACAATCTGTGTTATGCAGATGGCACAATCCTGCTTGCTGAAACTGAGGAGGACCTGAGATGCTTGCTGCAGAGCGTCAAGGACTGCAGCCTCCAATATGGATTGAGGCTCAATGTCAATGATTCAAAGATTCTCACCACTGGACCAATTGGCAGCATCAGGATGGATGGTGAAGAGATTGAGATTGTTCACAGCTTTAGTTTGCTTGGCTCCACAGTCAACACTCTTGGCACCAGTAGCCAGGAAATTAAAAGGTGTATTGCAATGGGAAATTCTGCTGTTAGGGACCTCTCCAAAGTACTGAAGAGCAATGATGTCTCTCTGGAGACTAAGGTGCATCTGATACAGGCCATGATCTTTCCTATCACTTGTTATGCATCAGAGTGTTGGACAATGACCAAGGAGGATAGAAGGAGAATTGATGCCTTTGAGTTGTGGTGCTGGAAAAGAGTACTGAGAGTATCCTGGACTGCTAAGAAAGCAAACAGATTCATCCTGGAAAGGGTTAAACCGGGTGGCTCCTTGGAGGCAAGGATTCTGAGGCTCCATCTAACATATTTTGGACATTTTGTAAGGAGACACCGGTCCTTGAAGAAGGACATCATGCTTGGGAGGGTGGAGGAGAGGAAGGCCCTCTATGAGGTGGATTGATTCAGTGACTGGGGAAATCGGGATGGGAGTGTCAGAGACAGTGCAATTGGCACAGGACAGATCAGAGTTTAGGGCTGTTGTACATAGGGTCACTATGAGTCACAAGTGACTCGACAGCACCTAACAACAACATATATTAAAAGGGTATTCTTATTGGTGATATTGTTAGGTGATGATGTCAAATTGAGTACAGCTCATAATGACCTATGAACTTGAACCCTGTCCTATCCTATGCCATCTTCATCATCTCTGCCTCATTTGAACCTATTGCTACAGTGTGTCAATTCATCCAAATCACTAGGAACCTTCTTCTCACTGACCCTATACATTTCCAAGAATAATTTCCCTTTCAAAGGAACAGCCTTTCCTAGAAACATGTCCATAGAAGGAGCAACAAACTTTTGCCATCTCTGCCTCAAAGGAACACTCTTGCTGGACTTTCTTCAAAACATATCTCTTCATTCTTTTGGCAGTCCGTGGGATATTCACTACTCTCTCCCAGCATCACAACCCAAGGGCATCAGTTATTCTTTGATGATGATTATTCATTGTCCAGATAGCAGATGCATGACAAGTGACTGAAAAGATCATCACTTGAATCAGGCGCACCTTAATCTTCAGTATTTTGGAGAGGTCCTTGATGGGGTACTTCTCAGTATGTGCATAACAATAAATAATTAAAGGTTACAATTTGAATTTTATAAAAATGAAATAGAAAAGCTCTTTTAAGAAATATGTCCTTAAATTGGCCACTTAAAGTAAGTAAAAAAGCAACAAAATGTTTTTTAAAACTTAAATTAGATTTAAGTACTCAATGAAAATACAAAGGGAATAGCAAATCTTACAAAGCTTAACTTATTTGTAATCATATTTAAACATGATAAAAATATAATTAGAAACAAAATTAAAAGAGAAATGAAGATGGGAGGGTTCCCGCTTACTGCATGGAGGGGCTCGCTCTCCTGTGGTTGGCGGTGGGGTCACTGTGGGTCCCTGACCAGGACTGCGGGGAAGGTAGAGCCTCTTTCCAGGCCGTGGTGGAATGTAACAGGAGGGGCTGAAAGGGGGTGGCCGCGGCTCTCGACCTGGGGACGCCCGAGGCTGGCTGGGGACCCGCTATTGCAGCCCCGCGGCGGCCGAAGAGCACGAACCCTTACACGAGGGCGCAGCAGGAGGACTGGCGGCGGCGGAACAAGACTGTGCTCACGTACGTGACGGCGGCCGCTGTGGGCATGTTGGGAGCGTTCTACGCCGCTGTGTCCCTCTATGTGCTCTATTGCCAGACCACTGGACTCGGAGGATTGGCAGTCGCAGGCCACTTGTCAAACCAGTTTGAAACCATGGTGCCTGTTAAGGATCGCATCCTTATAATTACCCTCAATGCAGATGTGCACGCAAGTCTGCAGTGGAACTTTAGACCTCAGCAAAGTGAAATCTTTGTAGTGCCAGGAAAGACTGCACTAGCATTTCACAAAGCTAAGAATCCTACAGACAAACCAATAATCGGAATTTCTACATACAACGTTGTACCATTTGAAGCTGGGCAAGATTTTAATAAAATACAGTGCTTCTGTTTTGAAGAACAAAGGCTTAATCCACAAGAAGAGGTAGATATGCCAGTGTTTTTCTACATCAATCCTGAGTTTGCTGAAGATCCAAGAATGGAGAATGTAGATCTTATTACTCTCTCTTACACGTTTTTTGAAGCTAAAGAAGGGCACAAGTTGCCAGTTCCGGGCTATAATTGAAATCGGCAACTAAATCTTACTGCAGAATTTTTATTTTTAATAAATCATGTATCTATCTTCTCAGAGGAGGAAAAGTATATTATACTGTATGGCTTTCTATTTAAATATAATATACAAATGTACTAAAGTTTTTATCCCAACACCAAATAATTTCTCTCACTAAAAATTAAAAGATCAGATTTTTAGTCTAAGGACCTACCACGACTAAGATGTATGAATGTTTGACACCAAACTTAAAGAGTTTGGTAAGCAGTAGTAAATGAACCACGTTACTTTTTAAATGTGTGATGAAGGTGTTATGTGCCGTTGACTCAGAGCTGGCCCTCCAGTGGGTTTTCAGAGGCTGTTTATCGCCTGAGAGAAGATTATTATTGCCCCTATCTCCTGTGGAGCTGCTGATGGATTCAAACAACCTGCCTTTGTATCGGCTGTTATTGTTGTTCATAGATGAACCTCTCAACACTTTAATGGTACAGCTTAATTAAATAGATCTCTTCCAAATTATTGGCCATCATTCTTATAGCAGTGAGTATGAGAATTTAAAAACCAAAGCAATGTATACCTACTGTAACATCCCAGGTTACGGCCTAGCATTGCTGACCATGTATATTATCTCTAAAATAGACTTCAGTGTGAACAGCCATTTTTAAAGCTCAATATGGAAGAGAAGTCACTAAATAACTGTCACAAAAATTACCTCTTTTCGAATGGAAAAAAAAAAAAGATCTGGGTGACTTTACAGTCATATTAAGAAATAGATCATTTATTTTGAACCTGTGGTACTTGAAATGGAAATTAAATGTGTATGTAAATCTATTAGGCTTCAGGATTTACTGTGATAGTTCCAACTCCCTAAATGTTAAAACGCCAAGTGTGGAATTGTGTAAATGTGTTGACATCAGAAAGTTCTTTTACACTGTGGCAGTTGGACAATTAAAACAGACATAAGGGGGGGTGGGGAAAGAAGAACGAACTGGGGAGGAGGGTGGAGAAAACAGTGCAACAATGAATGAATGAAAACCCAAAACCTCTGTAAATGTTCATTAAAACTAATAAAATTTAATAATAATAAAAAAGAAAGTCCTTTTAAACGCTAAAAAAAAGGAGACATAACATTAAATTATTTTAATACTAAAAAAAAGAGAAATGACACTATGACATGTGTCATGTTACCACAAAATAGAAATATTGTTTTATAACAGAACTAATATTTTTGAAAGAAATTCTTCTTTCTAACTGGCTGTTTTTAAGTCCTTTGATGCTATCACCAAACAATGTTCTGTAATTGTCCCACAGAAATTCAGTATTGACTCTCTAGGAGTTAAAAATACTGTTATCTTTTTTTTTTTTTTTTTACTCTGTTGTTATCTTACATGAGATGATTTTAAAAATTTTATTCTCTTTTGGTTTTTTTTCTAGAGACTCTTTTGGTTTTGGCTTAATGTCTTTACTTAAGGTAACTAATCATGAAAACTGGATTTTACCTGGGGACCATTTTCCTAATCCTTACTGGAACTGGTGTACTGGGGAATTCTTTTCTTCTTGTTGTACCTGTCTTTATTTTCTTCACTGGCCAGCAATTCCATTTTCTACACTTGATCCTTGCTCAGTTAGCACTAACAAATATCATGCTCCTCCTCTGCAGGGGAATCCCTTTAGTGATTCTGCATTGGAAAAACAAATACTTCCTGGATGATGTAGGATGTAAAATTATCTTTTACATTCAAAGAACTGGACGTAGCATGTCCATCTGTAGCACCTGCCCCTACTCAGTGGCTGCCAAGCCATCATCATCAACTCTCACTCTGCCAAGTGGGCAAATTTCAAGCATAATATCCCCAAGTACAGCACAATCTACTCGGTTTCTTGTTGGTTACTCAGCTTAGTTACATATGTTGATATTATTACAAATGTAATGGGACCTATGAACCAAATAAATGTCACAAGAGGAATAGATTTAGGCTATTGTTATTGGAAAGAAAGTTCAGGTATTTCAGTAATTTTATCTACCGCTGGAGATATCTTTTTTGTGGACCTCATGGTCTTTTGCTGTGCACACATGGTATATTTTCTACACAGGCACCATCAGCATGCTCAGTACATTCACAGGACCAACATCTCTTCCAAAATAAACCCTGAGATCAGAGCTACCAAAAAAATTGTGCTGTTAGTTATCACTTTTTTCTTGTTTTATTTTATAAACAGTACTCTTGTTTTGTGTAATATGTATTTTATTAACTCTAGTGTCTGGCTGTTGGAGACATCTGCCTTTATGACACTTTGTTACCCAGCCATTAGCCCCTTTTTACTGATAACAAGAAACAATCCTATATTCAGAAAGTCAAATATTTAACTTTTTGTGAAATTCAATGACTATCATAATGACTATGGACACTCTAATAGTGGTATAGATATTTTGTTGGTCAAAAGTTAGATAAAATTTTCTGGAGGACTACTATTCTGCCTAATTTATGACAGTAAAGGGTAAAAAAGAATTATTTCCATAAATATTATATAGCATAACAAAGAAAAAATCAAATTTTACTAAAACATATACCATCTTTTAAATTTATTTAATATTCTTTAAAAATATTAGAACGTAAACAATAATAATGTTATAGTTCTTAAGCAATCAGGAATAGGGCAAGTAGGGGTATTATCAAATGTATTTGAATAAATATAATTCTACTTACTAGAGGAGTAAATGAAATCTTCTTGGTCAGTGAAAAAGTTTGGAAAATATTTATGAACTTACCATGCAAAAGGATGTTTTTTTCCATTATTTTAAATTGTCTTTCTCACAACTGGGCCAATTGACAGCATCATTATCAATGGTGGACAGATAGAGATTGGTAACAATTTCAACTTGTTCAGTTCAACAATGAACACTCTTGGCATCAGCAGTCAGGAAATCAAAAAATAAATTGCATTAGGAAAATCTGCTGTCGGGGACCTTTCCAGAGAACTAAAGAGCATTGAATTCAGTCTAGAGACTAAGGTGTGCCTAATCCAGACCATGGCGTTTGCAATTACTTGCTATGCATCAGAGAGCTGGACGATGACCAAGGATGGCAGAAGAATTGATG
>NW_006400141.1:1228672-1233610 GCF_000299155.1 Elephantulus edwardii
TTAGAACTGTTCTACATGACTAATTGCATATCATCAAAACAAGCTTTCTAAGTCATTACTTCCATTTCACACCAAAGACATAATTGAAAATGTGAAAAATGTGGGATAAAGATTGGATTCTATATGCAGATATATAACATTTTAGTCTGAAAGAAAACTTGAATTACTTACCAAATAAAATCAAAGACTGCACTCTAAAGTATGGATGATTTTCAACATAAAGAAAACACAAAACCCTCACAAATGGGTCAACAAACATTGTATAATGAAATAAAAGATTAGAGTTGACAAAGATTCATTTCACTTTGATTCACAGTCAACACCAGCACAAGTAACAGATAACAGAGGGAGTGGGAATGAAAAATGGGAAAAGTTCAATGGGAACTTGAACATAGGATGATAATAGGCAGAGAGCAATGATAATTATATGCAATATAATGTACATGAATGCTTGTATAAAACACAAAGAACATGTAAAAAGCACTATGTAGAGCCCACAATTAAGGTTGCATAGTGGAATGTACTTGGGGCGGTGGGAGGAGTGCGGGGGGATTGTGTACCATGGAAGGAGTGTTTCTTTTATGTTTGAAAGAGAGGAGCGAAGTGGGGGGGGGCGGGGAGAGAAGTGCAGCAATGAATGAATGGAAATCCAAAAGCTCTGTAAATGCTCATTAAAATTATTAAAAAGAAAAAAACCACTATGTATAAAATTACTACATACAAATCAATAAAAGCATATTTCAAATTGAATTACTAAAAGGAAAGGAAAAAATGAAAAAGAAATCAGATACCATTGTATTGGGCAAATCTACCATCAAAGACCTCTTTAGGGTACTAAAGAGCAAAGAGGTCACTTTAAAGACTAAGGGATGCTTACGTAAACCAAAGTATTTTCAATTACTTCATAAAGTCTCATAAACTCAATTAAGAATAGTTAAAAGAGTTGAACCTATCTGATGGTAAAGAATGAGTTAATTTTTACAAAATATCATTCAACTATTGTTGTTGTTGATAAGTGCTATCGAGTCCTAGATGACTCATAGTGACCCTATGAACAAAAGACTTGAACACTTGTATAACTTTCATAGTTTCTCCAAGATCATAGAGTTTCCAGAGGCAAGCTATTTTGGAAGTGGATGCCACTCCTGCTTCCAAGCTAGTTTTAGTTGGGGAGCTCTACCAAACACTGTCCACCATGGGTCATCATTTGATATGTCAGTGTCACAGTGTTCAGCATCACAGCAACCACAGGTTACTTCTGCACAGTAAATGGACATACCAGTTATATATCACTTAGAAGAATGTATGACCAAAAACAATTAAAACCAGGTCTGAGGGCCAGAGATTAAAATCACCCACCTTTGACTTGATAGCATAACTTTCTATCACCTAGGTCAACAGAACTCTCTCGTTGTTGTTGTTGTTGTTGTTGTTGTTGTTGTTGTTAAGTGCTGTCTAAGTATACAAATAAATTAGTTTTATCAAAGGCATATAATTGTGTAACCATAACTTCATCTGAGATATCATTGCTCTTATCAGAAAAACTTCCTTCCTGCCCCTCTGAAGTCAACCTCTTCCATCTGTGTCAGCTCCTAGCATCTAGTAATCTGTTCTGTCACAAGAGCTTTGTATTTTCTGGATTGTAGACAGAATGACTTATTGTTTTGAGTCTTATGAATATAGTTGCCTCTCAAAAGTTTCCTAGTGTTTCTTCTCCTCTCACTTTCCTACCTGCTTTCCCCAGGTAATTACAAATTTGATTCTGTCACTAGAGATTAAGTTGTTCTTTCTAGAAAATTAATAATGTGAAGTTAAAGTTGTTACTGCTGTTGTAAGGTGCCATCAAGTCAAGCATGACTCTTAGTGACACTATGAACAAAAGATCTGAAGCTGTCCTACCTTGCGCCATCCTAATACTTCTGACAAACAAGAGCCCATTGCAGCGATCACCATATCAACCCTGCTGACTCAGAAACTTCCTCTCCTTCGCTGACCCGCCACCCTTCCCAAAATCACATCACTCTCCAAGGAATAGCACCTCCTAGCAACATGACAAAAGTATGTGAGGCAAATAAAGCCTTGTTATTCTTGCTTCCAAAGAGGACTCCACCTGCACCCTATCCATGGCATGTCTGTTCATTCTCTTAACTGTCAATGGAGTGTTCAATGCTTTTCTCCAACACCGCAGTTCAAAGGTTTCAATTCTTTTTCTGTCATCCTTATTCATTTTCCAGGTTCCAGATGCATAGCTAGTAATCAGAAAGACTATGGCCTGAATCAGACACACGTGAATGCTCAAACTGGCATCACTACTATTGAAACATTTGGAAAGATCCCTAGCTGCAGATTTTCCCAGTGCAGTGTGTCTCCTTATTTCCTGACTGCTCACACCAAGGATGTTAATTGTGGATCCAAGCAAGATGAAGCTGTTAACAGTGTCAGTCTCCTCTCCATCTACTGGCTATTGGTCCAGCAATAAGAATCTTTGTGTTCTTGATATTGAAACACAATCAAGACTGAACTCAGCATTCCTTCATCTTCTGCAAAAAGTGCTGCAAGTCCTGCTCACTTTCAGCAAGCAAGGTTGTGTCATCTGCATAACGCAGATTATTGATGAGTCTTCCTCCAATCCTGATGCCATACTCCTCTTCATAGAGTCCAGCTTCTCGGATTATTTGCTCATCATATAGATTGAACAGGTATGAAGAGAGAATACAACCCTGATACACTCCCTTCCCAATTCCAAAGCATGCAGCACTCCCCTGCTCCGTTCACACAACAGCCTCCTGATCCATGTATAGGTTCTGCATGAGCACAGTCAAGTGTTCTGGGATTCCCATTTTCTCAATGTCAGCCACAACTTGTCATGATCCACACAGTGAAAGGGGTTTGTATAGTCAATAAAGCACAAATAGATATTCTGGTTATCCTTATTTTCAGCCAGGATCCATCTGACATCAGCAATGATATCCTTGGTGCCAAGACCACTTCTAAATCCTGCTTGAGCTTCTGACAGTTTCTTGTCTATATACTGTTCCAGCCATTCTTGAATGAAAAGGTACTCTTTTTGTGTGAGTAGTTTACATAGCATTGTTGTTGTGTGCCAAGGAGTTAGAACCGAACCATAGTTGATCCTCCAGCCAGTTTTAGAGGTGGTAAATTCCCAGGAGAAGATTGTTCATCCTTATTCTGTGGAGCAGCTGGTGGATTGGAACAATGTGACTGGGGATTGCAGTGACGTTTAGTAAATCTACTCTATTTACTGCATGCTGACCTATCAATAGTCCTTTCCTTTTTATTACTGAGTGGTGGTGGTGGTGGTGGTGGTGGTGGTATTAGGTGTCTTGGATTTGCATATGGCTCACACCCTAGAATATGGCTCATAATCAAAGCAATGAGTTAAAGTTGAACCTTTTAGACTAGTTGAATGCTTAAAGTATAAGACAATAAAATTTTTCTTATTATCATTATGGTATCTCTGTCACTGAAGCATGAGATAACTAAGACACCACTCATTCATTGCCATTGAATCACAATTACCTTATAGTAAACCCTCTAGCAGGTTTTGAGAGAGTATAAATCACATGCAAGGAGATTGCCAAACATTTTCTCATAGAGTGGCTGGTAGATTTGAAGTTCCTGTTATTCGGTATACAGTGAAAGTCTTTATTCACTAGGCCACCAAAGTACCTCTTGATAAATAAGATAGTGAATAAAAGGGTACAGAGGAACATACTCTTTAGAATCAACCAAGTAAGAGAAAAAGGCAGCAATTTCCTATTAATTGAAGCTCTGAAGTCAAGAATAGATAGGCAAGAAGGATGGATGGAAACAACCAACACAGAAAAGAATTGGGGAAAGGGCTATTTCATTGTGGGAATTTTAATGCATTTCATAAAATAGAGTGTGTAGGAATGACTAAATCTTTTTTTTATCTAAATTTTTACTTGAATATAATAAAAAAATAAGTTGGACATGAAAGAACAAAATTGTTATAATGCCATTAATAAGAAATAGAGTAGGCAAATACAAACAAATAGAAAATAGATTACTGGTTTCTAATAGTGACTATTAAACATCCAAGATATTATTAAGGTCATTGAATTATACAATTACAAGTAGTAATATTGAGAAAAATTATAGGTGATAGACTTACAGATAGATGATAGATAGGTAGATAGATAGAAAGATACATAAATACATAGATAGAGATAGATGTTAGATATAGATACGTTTTGCTTTTAGATGCCATCAAGTAAACTACCACTCAGGGAGACCCTATCAACAAAACTAAACCTTAACCGATCGTGCACCTTCCTCATTATCTCTCATATACTGAGACATTTTACATTTCTTGGTAAAGGTCTTACTCTCTGCCTCTGCCCCTCACCCTTTCTTTCCCAGAATGAGGTCTGTTTTCAAGGACAGGCCTATCCTTACAACAAGCTCAAAGTATGTGAAATCAAGTGTCACCATCCTTGTCTCTAAAAGAGCTTCTTGGTTGGACTTCCTTCAAAACAAATGTGTTTGGTCTTGGGGTGTTGTTGGTGTTTCTTTTTGTTTTATGATCCGTGGGATCCAGACCATGATCTCTGCAACTACTTGCTATGCATCAGAGAGCTGGACAATGACTAGGGATAATGTTGTTGTTGGTGGTGTTGTTGTTGTTGTTATGTGCCGTCAAGTTGTTTGCAACTCATAGCGACCTTAGGTACAACAGCCCTAAACCCTGCTCTATCCCATGCCAATTGCACTGCCTCTGACACAACCATCCCAATTACTCCAGTCACTGAATCAAACCACCTCATAGAGGGTCTTCCCCTACTGCACTGTCCCTCCACCCTCCCAAACATGATGTCCCTCTCCAAGGACCTGTCCCTCCTTACAACATGTCCAAAGTTTGTCAGACGAAGCCCCAGAATCCTTGCCTCCAAGGAG
>NW_006400141.1:1234185-1235706 GCF_000299155.1 Elephantulus edwardii
CCACCAATCCTAACGCCACGTTTCTCCTCATAGAGCCCAGCCTCTCGGATAATCTGCTCTGCATACAGGTTGAAAAGGTATGGAGATAGGACACAGCCCTGGCATACACCCTTCCCAATTTTGAATCATGCCCTGCTCCGTTCTGACGACTGCCTCTTAGTCCAAGTATAGGTTTCACATTAGCACGATTAAATGTTCTGGGATGCCTTTGAGCTGTGGTGCAAGAGAAGAATCTTGAATATACCAAGGACTGCTAAAAGAACAAACAGGTTCATGTTGGAGAGGTTGAAACCAGGCTGTTCTTTGGAGGCAAGGATTGTGAAGCTTCATCTGACATACTTTGGACATGGTGCAAAGAAGGGCCAGTCCTTGGAGAGGGACATTATGCTTGAGAAGACGGAGGGTCAGTGCAAGAGAGGAAGACTCTCAATGAGAGAGAGTCATTCAGTGACTGGGGTAACCAGGGTAGGTATGTTGGAGACAATAAGATTGGAATAGGATAGAGCAGGGTTTAGGGCTGTTGTACATACACAGGGGCACTATGAGTTGCAGGTTACTCAACGACACGTAAGAAAAACAACATGGGATGTTCAGAATTCTTCTCCAATACCATAATTCAAAGAGATCAATTCTTCTTCTAGAATCCCTATTCATTGTCCAACTTTTAGATGCTTAAAAGGAATTGAAAAACAAAAAGTTTTTTTAAAAAGCAATTTAAAAACATCAAGGTTTGGATCAGGCAAACCTTAATCTTTAAACTCACATGGTTACTCTTAAGTACTTTGATAGAGGTCACTGAAAACAAATTTACTCAATAGAACACATCTTCTGATTTCTTGTCTTTTGTTGCCATGAGTGTTGATTGTGGGACCAAGTAAGATGAAATAGTGGTTAAGGGGTTTCACTGCCAACCCAAAGGCAAGCAGACTGTGTCCATTAGCACCTGTGTGGAGGTGAGATGAGCAATCCTCTCCTGTCAGTTTATACCCTCTGAGATCCTGCTAGAGGGTCAACCATTGTCGTTATTGTTGTTGTTGTTGTTATGTGTCCTTGAATCAACTGGGACTCATAGCGGCCCTATGTAGAAGAGCGCACAATCCTGCTCTATCCTGGGCCAACCTCGTTGTATGCAACACACCTACTCCTGCCACCCCAATCACTGAATAGATCCATCTCTTCAAGGGTCTTCCTCTCCCGCGCTGTCCCTCCACTCTCCCAACCATGATATCGCTCTCCAGCATGCCCAAAGTATGTCATATGAAGCTTCAGAATCCTTGATTCCAAGGAGCCTTCACTCTCACAAACATGATGTCCCTCTCCAAGGATTGGTCCCTCCTTGCAACATGCCCAAAGTATGTCAAACGAAGCTTCAGAATCCTTGACTCCAAGCAGCAGCCAGACTTCACCCTATCTAGGACAAACCTGTTTGTTTTCCTAGCAGTCCGTGGTATATTCAATACTCTTCTCCAGCACCCCACCTTAAAAGGATCAATTCTTCTTGACATTGAGCCTCAATCCATA
>NW_006400141.1:1254674-1255791 GCF_000299155.1 Elephantulus edwardii
CAATGAAACACAGACATTCTTTTGGTATTCCCTTCTTTCAGCTAAGATACATCTAACATCAGCTACAATATCCCTAGTACCACGACTACTCCTAAATTCAGCCTGGACTTCTGGAAGATCTCTGGAAGATCTCTTCAGCAGAATCTTGTTTGCATGTAATATCAATGATATTGTTCTATAGTTTTCACACTCTGTTGGGTAACCTTTCTTTGAAATGGGACCAAATAAAGATCTATTCCACTCAGTTGGCCAAGTGGTTGTCCTCCAGATTTCTTGACACAGCTTGGTGAGCACATCTAGGGCAGCATCTTTTAGTTGACATACGTCAATTGGTATACCATCAATTCCTGGGGCCTTATTTTATTGCCAGTTCCTTCAATGCAGCTTGAAATTCTTCCTTCATCACCATATGTTGTTACTCTGGAAATGAAAAGGTGAAGAAAAATGGAGTTGCTTTCATAGTTAAAAAATGTCATTTTTGGCAGTAGCTCTTACCTGGGTGCCTTCCCGAATTCCTTTCTCCCAATTCAGCAGCTTATTCTGCCATTGCCTTGCTGAAGCCACTGTATCTGCTCCCACAGTTGGCCCCACCACCGCAGCCATGATCTCCTTAACTGATACCCAGAAAATTGGAATGGGATTGACAGGAATTGGAGTGTTTTCCCTGTTTTTCAAATGATTCTCTTTTATTTGACACAGCACTACTAGCTATTGGAAATGCTTTATTTGTGGCTGGCTTGGTTTTTGTAATTGGTCTAGAAAGGACATTCAGATTCTTCTTCCAGAAACATAAAATGAAAGCGACAGAATTTTTCGAGGGTGATGTCTTTGTTGGTTGGCGTTTAATTGGCATAATGTTCGAAATTCATGGGTTCTTTCTCTTGTTCAGGGACTTCTTTCCTGTGGTTGTTGGTTTCATTAGAAGGGTACCAGTCCTTGGGTCTCTCTTGAATCTACCTGGAATTACATCATTTGTAGATAAAATTGGGCAAAGCAACAATATAATATAAAGACTCGCTCTCTGAACCTTCCCGCTGCCGCGTTCAGATCTTGCTGCTCCAGCCTCCGGAGCACTTACCATCCTTGTAGCCTGTGATCCACAGGCGGGGGGGGGGGG
>NW_006400141.1:1257841-1270706 GCF_000299155.1 Elephantulus edwardii
TCAATTTCCTTCCAAGCTGTTCTGAGCTCCCAGTTTGACTTTGGAGTAGTTTGCCCCACTAGGTCTTTACTTCCCTCCCACATCATAATAGCAGCTCTGGCGTGGCCCAGTGTGCACTGCCACTTACAGGTCTGCATTGATTCCCCAGAGTGAACAGGACTTGCTTCATGTAATAACTCATTTCTTCCATTTGCTATTCCCTTTTAAAAACTTATACTTTCCCCCTCTTCTACACTTCAAATTTCTATTTGTGTTAAACTTGCTTTTTTTCACATTGAAAAGATGACATTGCCCCAGGAGCCAAAAATAAACAGGAATTACAAATAAAATAAAATAAAGACTCATAAAATATTGTATTACTTATAAAACCCTCTGAAGAATATTCAGCACAACACTAAATTACATGAAATAGCATATAATTTTTTTACAGAAGGTTAAAAGGGATAGCCTGCCTACAAAGTACTAACAGCAATTAGGAAAGGAGGAAAAACAGGTTTGTAACCCAGTGAACTAAGAAGCCAGCAAACAAATGAAAGGAGGTGAAATCACCATTAAATCCATACTGAAACTCCTGAAGGCTATTATTGTTTTTTCCAGAATGTGTGAAACACAGCCACACTTAGAGAATTCTGCCTGTTCCTTTTCTTTTTTTTATTTTGAAAGTGTGGGAACACCCATAGACATTGCTGTTTAGCTTTGTCCACTGCAACAGCAAGGGTATTTCCATCCACATCTCTGCAAATGATACATGAGGTAGATTAGATTATGTCATTTTAAAACTTGGAGGAAGAACAGTTTTCATTTACCAATCATTTTTTTTAAATATGTGGTTAAAATATAACTCTTCCAGTTCTTTGGAATCGTAATTTTCTTAAACGCTTTTTAAAAATTTCATTTTATTAGTGTGTGTGTGTGTGTGTGTGTGTGTGTGTGTGTTCCATCAAGTCAGATCTGAGTGGTACGGGAGGAGATTTCCCCTCCTTCTACAACATAGCATCTGGTGGATTTGAATGGCACACCTCTGGAATTGCAGTGCAGCTTTTTGCCACTAGGCCACCAGAGCTCTTAATGTTTTAAAGACAGATATAGATTTGAACTAGATATTCTCTATTAGAATATGAAACAGTCATGACTTTTAGTGCCTGTATTTACAGCTGGCTACCCACTTTTTTGGTCAGCAACATACTCTGGAAATACTCATGCTTATTGAAAGTCTAACCTCCAAGGACCTGCCTGTTATTGTTCACTTAACAAAGAGTGCTCTTGACCATAATGTAATCTGTTACCAAAAAAAAAAGTCATTTCTAGATATGTCTTAAAATACAATATTGTGAGCAACAGGATAATATCCATATGCATAGAAGGAAGTCCAGTGAATACGACTATCATTCAGAAATATGCACCAACAACCACAGCCAAAGAGGAAATCAAAGATTTCTAACAACTTTTACAGTCAGAAATCAATTGAACATGCAATCAAGGTGCATTGATAATAATCAGTGACTGGAATGCAAAAGTTGGGAACAGACAAGAAGAATCAGTAGTTGGAAAACATGGACTTGGTGTCAGAAATTAAGCTGGAGGTAGAATGGTTTAATTCTGCAAAATTAACGACTTATTTTCTGCAAATATGACTTATAAGAAACATAAACACAGGTTAAACACATGAGTTACACCTGATGGCAGGCATAAGAATCAGATTAATTACATGTGTAGAAAGAACTGCTGGAGAAGCTCATTCACCATCAGCTGTGAAAATTAGGCCAGGTGCTGATTGTGGAACAGACCACCAACTACTCATATGCAAGTTCAAGCTGAAGAGAAGGAAAATTAAACTGCATCCACAGGAACCAAAATATGACCTTGAGTCTATCCCATCTGAATTTCAAAACCATCTCAGGAACAGGTGTGAGGCCTTGAACACCAGTGAGCAAAGATCAGTTGAGTTGTGGGAGGATATCAAGAGTATCATCCAGGAAGAGTACAAAATGTCATTTCAAAGACAGAGGAAGAAGAAAAGGTAAAAAAGGATGTCAAAAAAGGCTCTGAATATTGCACTAGAGTATCAAGAAGCCAAAGCAGAGGAAGAAAATTAAGATAATAAAGAACTGAACAGAATATTTCAAAAGGAAGCACAAGAAGACAAAGGAAAATATTACAATGAAATGTGCAAGGAGCTGTGGTCAGAAAATAAAAAGGGCCAAACTCACTCAGCATTTCTTAAGCTCAAGGAACTGAAGAACAAATTCAAACCTTGAGTTGATATACTTACGGATGCTTTGAGTAGAATATCAAATGATCCACAAAGTATTAAAAGAAGAGGGAAAGAGTATAGAGAACCATTTTCAGGTGGTGGTGGTGGTGTTATGTGCTGTCAAGTAGCTTGTGACTCATAGTACAACAGCCCTAAAGCCTGCTCTATCCCTTTCAGTGTTATTGTCTCTGACACGCCTATCCCCACTACCCAAGTGATGGAATCAATCCATCTCATCCAGGTCTTCCTCTCCTACTATGTCGCTCTACCCTCCCAAGCATGACGCCCCTCTCAAACGACTAGTCCCTCCTTGAAACATGTCCAAAGTATGCCAAACAAAGCTCCAGAACCCTTCCCTCCAAGGAGCAGCCTGGCTTCACCCTCTCCAGGACAAACTTGTTTATTAGCAGTCCATATTATATTCAGTACTCTTCTCCAACACCACAGCTCAAAGAAATCAACCCTCCTTCTATCATTTCTAGTCAATGTCCAGCTCTCTGAAGGATAGGAAGTACAGAGCAAAGACCATGGCATGTATCAGGTACACCTTTGTCTCCACATTCTTTAGTGGAATAAAATAACTGTCACAATGAGTACAGACACTTCTAATAATGGTAAAGATATTTTGTTGCTCAAACTTAAGGTAAAACTTTTAAAAAAAGGTAAAATTTTTGGATGATCAAGGTTCTATATGCTGTACAACATTAAAATATAAAAAGCAACTAAGCATTTCCATAAATATTTCATAGCACCTTTACTAATAAAGTAGACCAATTATCAAACTTTACTTAACATTGTATGCCATAATGTACCTTAAATTTAGTCCATAATCTTGGAAAATTGTAGAGAGAAAACACAAACAATGTTTTTGTGCTTATCTAACCAATAAAAGGACTAGTATTTCAACAGTTAGGGCCAATAAAACAAATTCATCAAAGAGGTATCATCAAATGTAAGTGAATAGATGTAAAAATTTCTACATAGTAAGAAGTAAATGAAATCTAATTGATCAGTGAAAAATATTTTGAAATTACCAACATGGAATATTTTCTTATATTACCCTAAATTGTCATTATTGCAAAATAATGAATTAATAAAAGATATGTGTTGTTGGTGTTGTTGTTGTTCTTGTTAGGTGCCATTGAGTTGAGTATGGCACATAGCGACCATATGAACAAAAGATCTGAAACCAGTCCTGTCCTGCGCCATCATCACACTTGCTGACACACAAATATCCATAGCAGCAGTCACCCTGTCAATGCACCTGGCTGAGGGTCTTCCTCTTCTTCTCCAAACCTCCACTCCTCCCAACTGTCTCTTCAAGGAATAGCACCTCCTAGCAATATGTCCAAGGTAGGTTAGGCGAAGCCTCTTCATTCTTGTCTCCAAAGAGCACTCTGGCTGCACCCTCTCTAAGACATATCTATTAATTTTCTTAAATGTCCATGGAATGTTCAATGCTCTTCTCTACAACCATAGGTCAAATTGATCTCCAGGAGGCTTTCGAAGCTAAGAATTTTCTCTTAGAAGTCTCAAGCAGTACATAATTATGGACTACCAAGAAGTTACTCAGAAGTCCCTACTTTGATTTCTCCAATTTACCCACATGACCCTCCACATTTATTGTCTTCCATGGGAAATAGGAAAATTTTGTTTATAATTGTCACCTGGAAGTCTTTGGTGTATTATTGCTAAGTTATAATAGTTAATGTCTCTTGATTAAACATAATTGCTGATTATCTAGAATAAAAATATCTTTCCCTTAATGACTGCCAATACTTTTGAAGACTGTGATTTGTACAGCAAAAACAACCATTTCCTCTAGAGAGAATTGGCAAAGAATATATTACCATTTACAGAGTATATATCACCACATAAGACCATTGATACAGAGCTATAATGTCGGAAGGATTGAGCTTGGTGAGTATCTCTTTTTCAAAATTTCATCCTAGCAAGTTTAACTGTATACATTAGTGAGAAGGAGTCCACTCCTATTTGACAATTCTTTTTGGATAGTTTAGTCTCATGGAACATGATGAGAACTAGATCTAATATATACCAATATGATGTTGTTTCAGCACCTTTTAAATCTAGGCAATAAGAGAAGTCTTAGATGATACCTCAGGTAGGATAATTGGAAATATAACAAAATAACTAATGTAAATTAAAATGCAGATATATTTTAAAAATATTTGACTGTATGTTATTATTCTTGTTTACACATAATTTCACTATAGTAATTATACTACTGTTGTTGTTTAATGCTGTCAAGATGTAGACGACTCATAGCGACCCTATGAACGAACAGCCTGAGCACTGTTCATACATAGAGTGTCCAGAGGCAAGCCATTTTGGAAGTGGATGCCGCTCCTGCTTCCAGGCTTGATTTAGTCGGGAAGCTCCAGCCAACACTATCCACCGTGGGTGCCCATTACCACGATTGGCACATCACTGTCACAGGCTTCAGCATCACAGCAACCACGAGTTACCTCTGTACTACATCAAAGAAATATTTTAAGATTTATAAGAGATAAAAATAAAACGAAGGGGATAAATCTGAGGCAAAAATAATTACTACATTATCCATTAAATTATGCGAATAAAAAATTAATATGAAAGCATATCTATTATATAAATATAATTAAAGAGGGAAATGAGTTGGTAAATGTTGAGATAATTTTATACCCTAACCTAAAGAAGTAAAAAATCAAACAGATTCTATAGAAATATTATTCTAAGTACACAGAATAGCATACGTAGCCTGCTGAGGACTGGAGAGTTTCAGAAACAACAAGGAGGCTTTCATGGAGAAGTGTCAGAGGCCAGGAGTAGATAAGGTCAGAGAGGAATGAGCTTTCAAACACACCTAAGGAAGCTGAATGCTTTGACATTTTCTTTCCATGATAAAAAAACACATGCATTTTTATAAATAGAAGAATTACATGACATACTTTAGAATCAACTTGACAGCACACAATAATGTCACATAGTTTGCTTTTTCCTTTATCAAGGTCCCTTTCTGTGCTTTAAGTAAAATAAAACAGATTATGTGGAAAACTGTGCAGGAGCAGAGTATACAAGGTGAAGTTAATTGAAGGATCCAGGAGAGAGAGAATGATGCCTTACTTTACAGGGGTACAGCTAATTTTAATTAAGTGCCTGAGTCGTGGTAAAAGAAGACAATCACAATGATTCACAAAAAAAAAAAATACAGCCAATGTAATTTGTTGGCGGATTAGTATGAAATTCAAAAGAGAAAGATTATTTTGGAGTGTTCATGTTTATTATCCTGAAGATCCGGAAGGGAAAGGTACAAAGATTAGAAAAGATTATGTAGGGTATAGTCAAGTAACGAATTGGAAATTTCTCTGGATATTTAGAATTTATCATGAGTTTTAGGAAATCAGATAAATAAAAATCTTTAAAAAGAATTGGTATTTCATTTACATTTACTGTTGATAATACAGACCAAAGATCAGATAAAATATCAACATTATGCAAGTGATTCTTAAAGTTAAGAAACTGGTTATTAGAAAGGTAGAGATTTAGCAGCAAAAAGACTCAGTAAGTAAGCCCTAAAATATACTATCAATGAGATGTTGGAAAAGTAAAATTGACACTGAAAAAGAGACAAGAATAGGAGTGATTATGGCATTTGACTATCAAATAACAGACTAATAGTCCAAGCCCACCAAACACTCCTTCACAGAATGATGGGACCTTCTAACTCATAAAGTTTTGCAGCCTTGGAAATTCTATAGGCAGTTCTACTCTGTCCTGCATGGTCATTATGAATCAGAAACGACTTAATAGTTGCAAGAAGTGAGGGGGGAAATTAAGGAAAGTCATACAACCTTAAAATGAAACCAGCATTCAAGGTAAAAAGAGTGGTCAGTTGTGTTCAGCACTAATGACAGGTCAAGTAAAATGAGGCCTGGGGATTTGATCAGTGACTAGCATTTTGTGGGTCATCTACCTTCGGTGAACCCAATGTATGCACAGTATGGGCAAAAAATTGGACAAAAGATGTCAGGCAGAAGTAGTTAGAAAAATTTAAAACACTAAGAATAGACAAACTCTTAAAGTATTTTCATATATAGAAAAACAGACAAATGTGCAACACTGAATGAATGGAAATCCAAGTTTTCTGTAAACTTTCCTTAAAATCTCACTAAAAAATTTAAAAAAGCAGGCAAATAAAATATTATCAAGTATGAGTGTCTATTATCTAAACAATATGCAGCTATGTTCAAAACTACACCTAATTTCATTTTTTATGCCATCATGCTTCTTGAAACAATCCATTACTTAAACTATGAATAATGGCTCTTCATTCAGTTATTAGTATTTCTCTATCTTATTGTTACTTTGTCTTGGCAAGAGTTTATCAAGATTATCTAAACAAGAAAAGCATCTATAGAGATGCACAAGGATGGAGAGAATATCTTTATTTCTAAATATAATCTTCCATAGCTTTGTACATATAGGTCTTTCAATGTAGGGAGTTCTGGTGACATAGTAAAATAGCACTGCTCTGGTGGTTCAAATCCATCAACAGTTCTGTAGGAGAAAGATGAGCAAATCACCATGGAAAACATTACAACCTCTGAAAATCTATTGGAGAATCAGCTTTCACACTGATCTTTCTATATCACATTAAAAGGGAGCCCCGGCGACCTACTGGTAAGGAGTTGTGCTGCTACCAACCAAAGACTTGCGGTTTTAATCCAATAAACACAGTACAGCGAAAGGCAAGTCATCTCCTCCTCTTTGACTTACTGCCTCTGAAAACAGCTGGAAAGTCATTTATGACTTGTTTCCACTTTAAAAAAAATGAATTCACACCGAGTTTATTAAGTTCAATTCTAATCAATAGGATTCTGTGTTTAAAATTGCATTATCTGACAATGAGAAATGTTGTTGTCACTATATAGTCACCTCCATTGACACAGTGACCATTCCAAAAGGCTCAAGTGGTTCAGATATAAAATTCAATATTTTGTTTTAAAATGTCATTGACAGTAGTAATTATTTTTAAGTAGGTTGAGGGAAAAAATAAATTTCTTTAAATAGGTTTTAATACATGCTTACACAAATACATGAGGCATAAGAGAAAAATAAGATATGTATATATTAAAAAGACAGAAGAGAAGACCAAACTGGATGTCAGAAGAAACTCTGAAGATTACACTGGAGCACAGAGAAGCCAAAGCACAAGGAAGAATTCAAGATACTAAAGAGCTGAAGAGAAGATTCCAAAAGGCAGCACGGGATGACAAAGCAAAATATAACAATGAAATGTGCAAGGAGCTAGAGTCAGAAAATCAAGAGCCGAACTCATTCAGCATTCCTTAGGCTCAAGGAACTAAAGAACAAATTCAAACCTCGAGTTGCTATAATCAAGGATGTTTTAAGCAGAATATTAAATGATCTAGGAAGTACTAAAAGAAGATGGAAAGAATATACTGAGACACTGTATCAAAAGAAACTGGCAGAAACAAAAGAATTTAAGGAAATAACGTAAGTGATGAAGGAAGAAGTTCAAGCTGCTTTGAAGGAAATAGCAAAAAATAAGGCCCCAGGAATAGATAGTATACTAATTGACGTATTTCAGCTAGCAGAGGCTGCCCTGGACCAAGTTGTGCCAAGAAATATGGAGAACAACCACTTAGCCAAATGACTGGAAAAGATATATATTTGTTCCCATTCCAAAGATGGGTGACCCAACAGAATGTGGAGACTACAGAACAATGTCATTGATTTCACATGCAATCAAGATTCAACTGAAGATTATCCAAAAACGACTGGAACAGCACATCAACAGAGAACTGCCAGAAGTCCAGGCTGAATTTAGGAGGGGTTGTGGTACTAGGGATATTGTAGCTAATGTTAGATGGATCTTGGCTGAAAGCAGAGAATACCAGAAGAATGCCTGTGTTTCACTGGTTATGCAAAGGCGTTTGATTGTGTGGATCATAACAAACTGTGGCTGACTCTGAGAAGAATGGGAATCCCAGAACACTTGATTGTGCTAATGTGAAACCTATACTTGAATCAAGAGGCAGTTGTCAGAACAGAGCAAGGAAACACTGCATGGTTCAAAATTGGGAAGGGTGCATGCCAGGGATGTGTCCTGTCTCCATACATTTTCAACCTGTATGCAGAACAGATTATCCGAGAGGCTGGGCTCTATGAGGAGAAGTGTGGCATCAAGATTGGTGGAAGATCTATTAACAATCTGCATTATACAGATGACACAATCCTCCTTGCTGAAACTTAGGAGAACCAGAAATGCTTGCTACGGAGGGTCAAGGACTGCAGCCTTCGGTATGGATTGAGGCTCAATGTCAAGAAGACAAAGATTCTCACCACTGGACCAATTGGCAGCATCAGGATGGATGATGAAGAGATTGAGACTGTTAAGAACTTTAGTCTGCTCGGCTCCACAGTCAACACTCTTGGCACCAGTAGCCAGGAAATAAAAAAATGTATTGCGATGGGAAAGTCTGTTGTTAGGGACCTCTCTAAAGTCCTAGAGAGCAATGGTGTCACTCTGGAGACTAAAGTATGCCTGATACAGGCCATGGTCTTTGCAATCACTTGTTATGCATCAGAGAGTTGGAAAATGACTAGGAAGGATAGAAAGAGAATTGATGCCTCTGAGCTGTGGTGCTGCAGAAGAGTATAGAATGTACCATGAACTGCCAAAAAAAACCCCAGATTCATCCTGGAGAGGGTTATACCAGGCTGCTCCTTGGAGGCAAGGATTCTGGGGCTTCATCTGACATACATTGGACATGTTGTAAGGAGGGACAGGTACTTGGAGAGGGACATCAGGCTTGCGAGAGTGGAGAGATGGCGCAAGAGGGGAAGACTCTCTATGAGGTGGATTGATTCAGTGACTGGGGTAATCAGGATGAGTGTGTGGGAGGCAGTGCGATTGGCACAGGATAGAGCAGGGTTTAGGGCTGTTGTACATAGGGTCGCTATGAGTCACAAGTGACTCGACGACACATAACAACAACAACGTATATTAAAAGGGTAGGCTAATGACCTTGTTGTTGTTGTTGTTAGGTGATGTCGAGCTGAGTACTGCTCATAACGAGCCATGAAATTGAACCCTGTCCAATCCTCTGCCAGCTTTATCATCTCTGCCACATTTGAACCCATTGCTACAGTCACCATGTCAATTTAACAATCTCACTGTGGATCTTACCCTCAGTGACCCTCCACCTTTCCAAGAATGATTTCCCTTTCAAAGGAACAGCCTTTCCTAGAAACATGTCCAAGGTAGGAGAGACAAAAGCTTTGCCATCTCTGCCTCAAAGAAACTCTCTTGCTGGCCTTTCCCCAAAACACATCTCTTTGTTCTTTTGGCAGTCCATGGGATATTCAGTACTCTTCCCCAGCACAATTCAAAGACATCAATTCTTCGGTCATGGTTATTCATTGTCCAACTATCAGACGCATAACAAGCGATTGAAAATACTTGAATCATGTGCACCTTAGTCTTCAGTATTTTAGAGAGGTCCTTGATAGAGAACATGCTCAGTATGTCTCCTAATATACTAACTACTGGTACCAAGGTGGTGATTGTTGATCCAAGCAAGATGAAATCATTTACAACTTCAATCCTTTCTGCATCTATTATGATTTGCCTTTAGGTCCAGTGGTGAGGACCTTTGATTTCTGGATGTTGGGATATAATCCATAACTAAACCTGTAATGTTTTATCTTCTGCAGCAAGCATTTTGATTACTACTCACTTTCAGTAAAGAACATTGTGTCATCTGCATAACATTGGTGGCCCAGTACTAAGGAAACACTGCCAAGCCATAGTTTGAACACATTGTTTGAACTAACCAGATGCTACAAGAGAAAAAGAAGGGCACTCTCTTCCTGTGCCATTTATAGTCTGAAAACCCACTGAAGAGTCCGCTATGCTTTGGTTCTTACTCTATTGCACATAACAATAAAGGTTACAACTTTAATTTTATTAAAATGAAATAGAAAAGCTCTTAAGAAATATGTCATTCTTGGCTACAATTTAAATAATTCATTAGCTAGTATTTAGAGTAAATAAGAGCAACAATTTAAAAAAAAACTTAGTTTTAAGTACTAAATAAAAATTCAAAGGGAATAGCAAATCTTACACAGCTTATTTGTAATCATATTTAAACTTGATATCAATATAATTAGGAACAAAATTAAAAGATAAATGATACTATGTCATGTTTCATGATACAACAAAATACAAATATTGTTTTATAACAAAACTAATATTTTTGCAAGAAATCCTGTTTTCTAACTTGGTGTCTTTAAATCCTTTGATGCTATTACCAAACAATGTTCTATAATTGTCCCACAGAAATTCAGTATTGACTCTCTAGGACTTAAAAATGCTCTGTTATTATTTTACATGAGATGATTTTAAAAATTCTATTCTCTTTTGATATTTTTTTTTTGTTTTTTCCCTAGTGTCGCTTTTGTTTTGGTTTAATGTCTTTACTTAGGGTAACTAATCATGAAAACTGGATTTTTCCTGGGGACCATTTTCCTAATCCTTACTGGGACTGGCGTGCTGGGGAATTCATTTCTCCTTGTCGTACCCATCTTTATTCTCTTCACTGGCCAGCAATTCTGTTTTCTACACTTGATCCATGCTCAATTAGCACTAACAAATATCATGCTCCTTATCTGCAGGGGAATCCCATTAGTGATTTTGCATTGGAAAAACAAATACTTCCTGGATGATGTAGGATGTAAAATTGTCTTTTACATTCAAAGAACCGGACGTAGCATGTCCATCTGTAGCACCTGCCTGCTCAGTGGCTGCCAAGCCATCATCATCAACTCTCACTCTGCCAAGTGGGCATATTGTAAGCGCAATACCCCCAAGTACAGCACAATCTACTCTGTTTCTTGTTGGTTACTCACCTTAGTCACACATGTTGATGCTATTACAGATGTAATAGGACCTATGAATCAAATAAACATCACAAGAGGAATCGATTTAGGCTATTGCTATTGGAGAGAAAGTTCAGGTCTTTCAGTAATTTTATCTACTGCTGGAGATATCTTTTTTGTGGACCTCATGGTCTTTTGCTGTGCATACATGGTATATTTTCTACACAGGCACCATCAGCATGCTCAGTACATTCACAGGACCAACATCTCTTCCAAGATAAACCCTGAGATCAGAGCTACCAAAAGAATTGTGCTGTTAGTTATCACTTTTTTCTTATTTTATTTTATAAACAGTACCCTTGTTTTGTGTAATATATATTTTATTAACTCTAGTGCCTGGCTTTTGGAGACATCTGCCTTTATGACACTTTGTTACCCAGCCATTAGCCCCTTTTTACTGATAACAAGAAACAATCCTTTATTCAGATAGACTAATAATTAATCTTTTGTGGAATTCAATGACTGTCACAATGATTATGGACATTCTAATAGTGGTACAAATATTTTGTTGCTCAAAATTAAGGTAAAATTTTCTGGAGGATCAAGATTCTGTCTGCTCTATGACATTAAAATACAAAATACAATTATTTCAATAAATATTCTATAGCATCTTTACAAATAAAGTAGGAAAAAATCAAATTTTACTAAGATCATATACAATTATATCTTTAAATTGTTTTAATACTCTTAGAAAAATATTAGAAAGTAACAAATAATAATGTTATAATCCTTAATGAACCAGAAATGGGACTAGTTTCAACATTTAGTCCCAATAAAATAAGTTCATCATAAAGGCATTATCATATGTAAGTGAATAAATATAAAATAATTCTACTTACTACGAAGTAAATTAAATCTTCTTGGTCAGTGAAAAAGTTTGGGAAATATTTCTGCAAATTACCACTTAAAAGGGTGTTGTCTATGATTTTAAATTGTCATTTTCACCACTAAGCCAACTGACAGCATCATGATAGATGGAGAACAAATTGAGATTGTTAACAATTTCAACTTGCTCAGTTCCACAATCAACACTCTTGGCACCAGCAGTTGGGAAATCAAAAGATGAATTGCATTAGGAAAATCTGCTGTCAAGGACCTTTCCAGAGTATTAAAGAGCAATGATGTCAGCTTAGAGAGTAAGGTGTGCCTAATCCAGACCATGGCGTTCACAAATACTTGCGATGCATCAAAGAGCTGTACAATGACCAAGGATAGCAGAAGAATTAATGCCTTTGAGTTGCGGTGCTAGAAAGGAGACACTGCCAAGAGAACTAACAGGTCTGTTCTAGAGAGGGTGAAAACAAGCTGCACCTTGGAAGCAAGAATTTTGAAACTCCATCTCACATACTTTGTGTATGTAGCCAGGAAGGACCAGCTTTTGGAGAAGGACATCACATTTTTAAATGTTGAGAACAGAGTAGGAGAGGAACACCCCAGATGAGATGGATTGACATAATATCTGAGATAAGGATGGTAGGTGTGTCAGAGACACTGAGATTGGCTCAGGATAGAATAGGATTCAGAGGCATATCCATGATTATTGCAGTTTTGTTCACAATAGCAAGGAGTTGGAAACAACCTAAGTGCCCATCAACAAAGGAATGGATAGAGAAGCTGTGGTATATTCACACAATGGAATACTAT
>NW_006400141.1:1272516-1288049 GCF_000299155.1 Elephantulus edwardii
AACAATGAATGAATGGAAACCCAAAATCTCTGTAAATGTTCATTAAAATTAATAAAATTTAATTTAAAAAAAAGAATAGGGTTCAGAGCTTTTGCACATAGGTCACTATGAGTCATAATCAACTCGACAGCACATAACAGTAACAAATTGTCATTATTGCAAAACAATTAATTGGTAAAACACATATACCATTCCCTCAGAAGAAATAATTGTTATTCTTACATACTTTAAGAATATCAAATGGTATAAACAATTCTTTCTAAGGCATTTTATAAATTAGAACTCTTCTGCATGACTAATTGTATATCATCAAAGCAAGCTTTCTAAGACATTACTTCCATTTCACACCAATGACATAATTGAAAATGGGAATTGGAGGAAGATTCAGCAGCAGCACTCTTTATGGAGATATACCACCTTGTCTTCTGAAAGTGAAGAATACTTGAACTACTTACCAAATAAGATCCAAGACTAAACTCTTACATATGGTTTTCAACATAAAGAAAACACAAAATCCTCACAAATGGGTCAATAAATGGTGTATAATGAAATAAAAGATTGAAGTTAACAAAGATTCCATCTCACTTTGATTCACAGTCTACAATACTTGTAACAGAGGGAGTGGGAAAGAAGGAATGTGAAAGGTTCAGAGCAAACTTGAAAAAGGATGATAATAAGGCAGAGAGCAATGATAATTATATCAAATATAATGCATATGAATGATGGTATAAATCACAAAGTACATGTAAAAATGCAATGTATAAAATTATTATTATATACAAACCATTAAAACCATGTTTTAAATAGAATTACTAAAAGGAAAGAAAAAATTAAAAATCAAATGCCATTGTATTGGGAAAATCCACCAAAGACCTCTTCAGGGTACTAAAGAGCTCTAGTCATCGGTATATTTACGCGGAGTGTGTCCAAACCTGCACTCTCCGCGGCGCTTCCGGACTTGATATGGAGCTTGCGCGCCTCGGCCCCTGGCTCCGCGCTGCCGCCGCTCGGGCCCATGGGGAAAGTCGTCGGGCGGGCTAGGTGGTAGGGAAGAGATAAGAAGTCCCCTCCTGGTACTGTTTAGAGCCTCAGAAATCCTGTGGTGGATCCGTAACTGACTTCACAGCACATTAAACTGAAAAGATGTCCCTGTATGATGACCTGGGAGTGGAAACCAGTGATTCAAAAACAGAAGGCTGGTCCAAAAATTTCAAACTTTTGCAGTCTCAACTTCAGGTGAAAAAGGCCGCTCTCACTCAAGCAAAGAGCCAAAGGACAAAACAAAGTACAGTCCTTGCCCCAGTAATTGACCTAAATAAAACGAGGCGGTTCGTCAGATGACCGGCAGATTGTGGATATCCCACCTCATGTAGCAGCTGGCCCAAAGGATCCTGTTCCCAGTGGATTTTCTGCAGGAGAAGTTTTGATTCCCTTAGCTGATGAATATGATCCTATGTTTCCTAATGATTATGAGAAAGTAGTAAAACGACAAAGACAGCGGGAGCTGGAAAGACAGAAAGAAATAGAAGAAAGAGAAAAGAGGCGTAAAGACAGACATGAAGCTAGTGGATTTTCAAGGCGACCAGATCCGGATTCTGATGAAGATGAAGATTATGAGCGAGAGAGGAAGAAAAGATGTATGGGCGGAGCTGCTATTGCACCACCTACTTCTCTTGTAGAAAAAGACAAAGAGTTACCCCGAGATTTTCCCTATGAAGAGGATTCAAGACCTCGATCACAGTCTTCCAAAGCTGCTATCCCTCCCCCAGTGTATGAGGAACAGGATAGGCCAACATCTCCAACCGGGCCTAGCAACTCCTTCCTTGCTAACATGGGTGGCACGGTAGCACATAAGATCATGCAGAAGTATGGCTTCCGGGAAGGCCAAGGTCTTGGGAAGCATGAACAGGGCCTGAGCACTGGATTGTCAGTGGAAAAAACAAGCAAACGTGGAGGCAAGATCATTGTTGGTGATGCTACAGAGAAAGATGCTGCCAAGAAATCGGATTCAAATCCATTAACTGAAGTACTTAAGTGCCCCACTAAAGTGGTCCTACTAAGGAACATGGTTGGTGCAGGAGAGGTAGATGAAGACTTAGAAGTTGAAACCAAGGAAGAATGTGAAAAATATGGCAAAGTTGGAAAATGCGTAATATTTTAAATTCCTGGTGCTCCAGATGATGAAGCAGTAAGGATATTTTTAGAATTTGAGAGGGTTGAATCAGCAATTAAAGCTGTTATTGATCTGAATGGGAGGTATTTTGATGGACGGGTGGTGAAAGGATGTTTCTACAATTTGGATAAATTCAGGGTCTTGGATTTGGTGGAACAAGTTTGATTTTCAGATCCTAGAACACAAGTCATCTCTGATCTTAAATGAGCTGCAAGCTGAGAACGAAGGAAAAAGGCATCAGCCTCAAGGCTGTTTGGGCTCTGAGACTCTTGAGAGGACTTCTAAGATACATGTTGATTTCTTTATTTTGTGATTTTTTAATATAATATAAAAATCCTTTAAAAGAAAGAAAGGAACTCCCACCCCCAAACTGCCCATGTACCATTTTGATCCTCTCTGCATGCTGTGTGGCTAGGTCACTTGGAGTCCCTCTCAGACCATCTAATAAAGGCCTGTTCGTTTCTTTGGACCAATTTCTTTCTTTCTCTCTTTCACCCTCATACTCTTTTTTTCTAACACTAACAAGAAAGCAAATGCTAATAAAGCAAATAACAAAAATCATATGATCCTAGCAATTGATGCAGAAAAAGCAATTGACAAAATCCAACATCCTCAGCAAAACTGGAATAGAAGGAAATTTCCTTAATATAGTGAAAAGTATATATTCAAAGCCAAGAGCCAATATCATACTCAATGGAGAAAGACTAAAAGCATTTTCTTTGTGAACAGGGACCAGGCAAGGATGCCCACTCTCACCACATCTATTTAATAGTATATTGGAAATATTTGCTAGGGCAATATGACAAAAGAATGAAATAAAAGGCATTCAGATCAGCAAAGAAAAGAGTAAGCTGTCTCTGTATGCAGATGATATGATAGTGTACACAGAAAACCCCAAGGACTCAACAAAGAAGCTGTTAGAGCTAACAGACCAATTTAGTAGGGTGGAAATATACAAGATCAATATCCAAAAATCAGTGGGTTTCATTTACAGTAACAAAGAGAACTCAGAGAAGGAGACCAAGAGAACAATATCATTTATAATAGCCCACTATTAAGTAAGATATTTGTGAATGAACCTACCAAGAAATGCAAGAGTTGTACAAAGAAAACTACAAAAAAAGAAAAAAAAAACACAAAACAACAAACTACAAAACATTTCTGTGAGACACAATAAAAGACCTAAATAAATGGAAAAATGTGCACTGTCCATGGATATGAAGACTCACTATATTGAAAATGACAGTCCTACCAAAAGCAATCTACATGTTCAAAGCAATCCCAATACAAATGCAAAATTCATTTTGCATGGAGATTGAAAAGGCAATTGACAGTTAATTTGGAAAGGAAAGAGACATTGAATGAGTAAAGCACTTCTGAAAAACAAAAATAAAATGGGAGGCATAACACTCCCTGACTGCGAAATCTACTCAACAGCTGTAGTAAATGGTGCTGGTATAATGGCAGGCACATAGACCAATGGAACAATTAAAAACCCAGAGCTTAACCTATTTATCTAGCATCAACTGATATTCAACAAGGAAACAAAACCTATTAAATGGGGAAATGACAACTTCTTAAACAAATGGTGCTGACAAAACTGGACTGCTATCTGCAGAAATCCACATTTATCCATATCTGCAGGATCCACATTTCACACAATACACCAAAAATCAACTCAAGGTGGATCAGAGACCTAGGGGAAAAAACCCAAAATCATAAATATCATAAGAGACAAAATGGAACCACACTTAGAAGGCCTAGCATATGGTATTAAGATGCTGACAAATACAGCCAGAATTGTACAACCAGGAGAGGAAAAATTAATGAGTGGGACTTTCTAAAGATTAAATCCCTGTGTACATCAAAAACTTTTTCAAAAGAATGAAGAGGAGACCTACGTCTGGGAAAAAACATTTGCCAATACAATCTCGGACAAGGGTCTTTTAATAAAAGCTAACAGAATACTACAAGGCCACCACAAAAAAATTATATATATACCAGTCACGAAATGGGCAAAATATTTTTCAGAGGAAGACACTCAGATGACCAAAAGATACATGAAGAAATGCTCAAAATCACTGGCAATCAGAGAGATGAAAATCAAAACCACTATGAGATACCATCTCACCCATTAGCAGTGGCAAGTGTCAATAAGACAGTAAACTATAAATGCTGGGAGGGTATAAAGGGACTTGAACTCTCATCCATGGTAGGTGGGATTGTAAAATGGTACAATCACTCTGGAAGACATTTTGGCATTTCCTAAAAACGTTGAATATAGAAACTCCAAATGACCCAGCTATTCAACTGATAGAAATATGCCCCAATAATATTAGAATGGAGACACAAATGGAGATTTGTATACCAATGTTCGTGGCATCATTATTCACAATTGCAAGAACATAGAAATAGGTCAAATGTCTAACTACAATCGAATGGATTGAGAAATTGTGGTACAGTCACAAAATGGAATACAACACAGCATTGAGGAAGGATTTTTAAAAGCACTACATTACTTGGGAGAAAGTGGAGAGCATTACGCTGACTAACTCTGTCTTATAAGAAACAACACTGTGTAAGACCATTATCGTAAAAATAGAAGGATAACTAGTAAAACATGTTGGAGATCCAAGGGGGGAAGGGGTGAAAATAGAGGGGTGACAATGGGCAGGGGGGAAATCATAGGGTTGCACAATTTTGTTGGGTGGAGCAAAGAGGTAAAACAAATGGGAAAGATCCAGCGGGGACCTGAAAAGACAGGATAATGGTGGGCATAGGTCAGTGGTGCTTAATTTTCTAAAACACAATGTATGGGAATGAGTATATGAAACACAATGTGAATTTTTGAAATACAATGCATACAACTTTTGTATGCAAATTAATGCAAAATAAAATAATTTTTTAAAATATAGTTTTTATACAAATACAAAAAACACATTCTAGAGGCAAAGGCACATAAACAGGGAACTCTGGCAGCTAATACAAGGGCTTCACCTCTCTGGCAGTTTGGATACACCACCGGCTTCTTAGGAGAAAGATGGACAGTCACTTCTCATGCAAATCAGAGTCTCAGAAACCTTGTGAGTTGATGCTGACTAAGCAGCAATATGTGAGTGAGACACATAAATGGGATCAAATGGTTATTATTGCTGTTTTAGTTCCGATAGAGGTGATTCCAACTCATAGCAAACCCACTTATGTACATTAGAACTGCTCCGTGTAGTTTATAAGACTGTGACAGTTCAGAAGGCAGTTTGCATGGTTTACCTTCCCAGTTGCCTCAGGGTAGATTTGAACTGCTCACAGTTCACCTAGGATTGTTGAACCTGACTGTGCTACCTGGAGAAATTTAAACAAAAACAACTCAATACTGAATTCCACATATTGTACCAGCCAACTACTGACTGATGCTCCACTGAGTGTTGTTTACGATGGTAGAATCATATATGTTGACAAGTGAAGAATTAGAAGAGCAGGATTACATTATTCACCAGAAATCGTATTATCAGATTGAATTTTTAATTATAACAACACCCAAGAAATTAAAAGATGAATTGCATTGGGAAAGTCTGCTGTCAGAGAACTCTCCAAAGTACGGAAAAGCAACGATGTCAGTCTGGAGACTGAGGTGCATCTGATATAGGCTTTGCAATTACTTGCTATGCATCAGAGAGCTGGACAATGACTAGGGATGATAGAAGGAGAGTTGATGCCTTTGAGCTTCAGGGCCAGAGAAGAGTATTGAATATACCATGGACTTCTAGGAGAACAAACAAGTTAGTCCTGGAAAGGGTAAAGCCAGGCTGCTCCTTGGAGGCAAGGATTGATTCTGAAGCTTCATCTGACATCTTTCTACATGTTGCAAGGCAGGATCAGTTCTTGGAGAATGACATCATGTTTAGGAGGGTGGAGGGACCACTCAGGAGAGGAAAACCCTCAATGAGATGGATTGATTCTGTCACTGGGGTAATGGGGACAGGTGTGTCGGAGACATTGAGATTGGCAATGGATAGAGCAGGTTTTAGGGCTATTGTACATAGGGTTGCTATGATTTGCAGGTAACTCAAAGTCACATAACAATTAACAACATGTACACTATGTATTGAAAAATATATGGTATTGTTGTATTGCTAACACAATAAAAGAACTGTGACCATGCTTAGAAAATTCATAACAAAGTTGAATGAACTTGAATGTGTTTATTTTTTCCTTTTTCTCTCTGTCTTCTCACCTTTTAACTGATGTTATAATCAAAAAGATTAGCTCCAAAAATGTTTTGAAGCTAAAGAATTAATCAGAGGGATTTAGAGCAACACTTCTTTATCTACTGTTGTTTTTTATGTGCCCTTGATTCACTCTATGCACAACAGAGCTGAGCTCTGCCTTTTCCTGAGTCAATTTCACTATCCCCCACATACCCAAGCCTATTACCCTAGTCACTATGTCAATTCATTTCATCCAGAGTCTTCCTCTCTTGTGCTATCCCTCCACTCTTTCAAGCATCATGTCTTCCTCCAAAAACTGGTCCTTCCATGCCCAAAGTAATTAAGAAAGAGCTTCAAAATCCTTGACTCCAAAATGCAACTTGGTTTCACTCTCTCCAGGACATACCTGCTTGCTCTCTTGGAAGTCCATGGTATGTTCAGTACTCTTCTCTAGAAGCACAACACAACAGCATCAATTCTGCTTCTTTCATCCTTATTCACTGCAATAATCATGACCTGTATCAGGTGCACCTTAGTCTCCACACTGACATCACTGTTCTTCAGCACTCTGGAGAGATCCTTACTAGCTACTAGCAGATTTTCCTAATGCAATTCTTCTTTTGATTTTCTGACTGATGATTTTATTTCCTGAGTGTTGATTGTGGAAACTGAAATTGTTTATGATCTCAATCTCTTCTCAATCTATCATGGAGAATTGGTCCAATTGGTCCAGTGGTGAGAGTCTTTGATTTCTTAATTTTGAGCTTCAATCCATATTGAAGACTACAGACTTAGACCTTTTGTAGCAAACACTTCAGGTCCTCTTCAGTTTTGGCGAGCAAGATTGTGTCATCTGCATATCACTGGTTGTTGATGAGTCTTCCTCCAATCCTGGAACCATGTTCCTCCTCATCAAGTCCAGTCTCCCCATCATCTGTTCTGCATATAGATTGAGAAGGTGTAGGGACAGGATGCATCCCTGATGCACCCCTTTCCTGATGTTGAACCATACAGTGTTTCCTTGTTCTTTCTGATGACTTCTTCCTGGTTCAAGTATAGGATTCACATGAGCACTATTAAGTGTTCTGGAATTCTCATTCTTCTCAAGGTTAACCACAAGAAGTTATTTAGAAGCCCCTACCTTGTCTTCTCTGATTCACCCACATGACCCTCCACATTCCTTTTCTACCATGGGAAGTAGGAAAGTTTTATTTATAATTGTCACCTGGAAGTCTTTGGTGAATCAGTGCTAAGTTATAATAGTGTTGTCTCTTGATTAAAAATAATTACTGAATGTCTGGCATCAAAATACCTCATCCTTGATGATTGCTAATACATTTAAAGACCATGGTTTTTATACAGCAAAAACAACCATTTCCTCTAGAGAGACATAATAGAGAATATATTACCCTTTACATGGAGTGTATCATCACAAAAAGCCACTAATGTGAAGTCCTATATGATGGCAGAGGGATTGGACTTGGTGAGTATCTCTTTTTCAGAATTTCTTCCTAGCAAGTTTAACTATATACATTAGTGAGAAAGAATCTATTCTTATTAGACAATTATTTTTTGATGGTTTAGTCCTGTATAAAATGATGAGAACTGGATCTTTCAGCCTCTTTTAAATCTAAGTAATAATAGAAAAGGCTTAGACAATAACTCAGATAAGACAGTTGATTAGAAACTTAGCAAAATAATTAATTTGAACACTAAATTAAAGATAATAAATCACATTGAAGATATATTTTTAAATTTTTAAATCATTTTATAACTAATTTAATTATGGTAATATATACTACTCTATCAAAGAAATGTTTTAAGATATATAAAAGATATAATAAAAATATAGACATCAAGCTGAGGCTAAAAATGTACTACTTTATCCATTCCATTATGTAAAATAAAAAATAAAGAAATTAATAAGAAAACATATACTAAGGACAATTAAAGAGAGAGATGGGTTGGAGAATATGGAGATAATTTTTACTCTAACCTAAAGACGTCAGAATTTGTAAAGTTGAATGAGTGTCAGTCATCTAGCAGTGACCTCAATGATAGGAGGGAATCAAACAGATTCTGTAGAAACATTATTCTAAGTACAGAGAATAGCATATGTAGCCTGCTGAGCCCTGAAGTATTTAAGAAACAACGAGGTTTTCATGGAGAAGTGTAGCCAGGAGTACATAAGGTCCGAAAGAAATACGCTTTCAAATACTGGTAAGGAAGCTGAGTATTTTGAAGTTTTCTTTCTGTGCTATAAGAATACATAATATTTTTATAAATAGAAGAGTTCTATGAGATACTTTGTAATCAAGTTGACAGCACACACTAATGCCAAATTGCTTTATAATTTAGCAGGGTCTCAGTCCTTTAAGCAAAACAAAACAGATGTTGTAGAAGGCAGTATAGGTGCAGAGTAGACCGTTTGGAGTCAACTGAAGGATCCACGAAAAAGAGAATGATGCCTGAGTGGTTTGTTGTTGTTGTTGTTGTTGTTTTTATGTGCCGTCGAGTCGCTTGTGACTCATAACAACCCTATGTACAACAGCCCTAAACTCTGCTCTATCCTGTGCCAATTGCACTGTCTCTGACACACCCATCCCGATTACCCCAGTCACTGAATCAGTCCACCTCATAGAGGGCCTTCCCCTCCTGAGTGGTAGTGGTAGTGGCAGTTTTAACCAAGTGCCTGTCTGAGCAATAGCCTCTCCTAGCAATATGCCCACAGTAGGAGAGACAAATCTTTGCCATGTTGGCCATGAAGAAGCATTCTAGCTTCACTTTTTCCAAAATATAGTTATTCTTTTGTCAATCCATGAAATATTCAGTACTCTTCTCCAACACCACAACTCAAAAGCATCAGTTTTTCTTCTGTCTTCCTTATTCATTGTCCAACTATCAGATGCATAACAACTGAGTTAAAAAAACATGGCCTGAATCAAGCGCACCTTAATCTTCAAATTGATATCATTACTTTTTAGTATTTTAGAGAAGTCCCTGACAGAGGACTTGCACAATGCAATACATATCCTGATCTCCTGACTGCTGGTACCAAGAGTATTGATTGTTGATTCAAATAACATGACCTCAATCCTTTCTCTGTGTATGACATATGGGCCCAGTTGTGAGGACCTTTGATTTCTTGATGCTGGAATATAATCCATACTTAAACCTGAAGTGTTTGATCTTCTACAGCAAGCATTTCAAGACTTCCTCACTTTCAGCAAAGAAGGTTGTGTTGTCTGCATAACACTGGTGTTCTACTAGTAAAGAAACACTGCTAAGCCAAAGGCACATAGTTTGAGCTAACCAGATGCTGCAAGAGCAAAGGAAGGGCATTCTCCTCCTGTGCCATTTACAGTCTAAAACCCAACAGGGCTTCAGCTATGAGTTGGTTCTGACTCTATTGTACATAACAAACACTTAAAGGTTACAATTCAGATCTGATGAAAATGACATAGAAAAGTTCTTTTAAGAAATAATTCCTTCCTAAATTGGCTATAATTTGAAGTGAGTAAAAAAGCAGCAAAATGTTTCTTAATGTCAAGTATATTTAGCTACTAAATGAAAATACAAATAGCAAATCTTACAAAGCTTAACTTATATATAATCATAATTAAACTTGATAGCAATATAATTATCAACCAAATTAAGAGAAATGATACTGTGACATGTGTCTGATATGACAAAATACAAATACTGTTTTATAACAAAACCAATACTTTTTTAAAGAAATGTTTTCCAACTTGCTATCTTTAAATCCTTTCTGATACAACCACGTAACAGTATTTTGTTATTGCCCCACTAGAATTCAGTATTGACCCTCTAAGAGTAAAAAATGCTCTATTATAGGGAGCTCTAGTGGCCTAGTGGCAAGAAGCTGCTCTGCAATTCTAGATTATTTGGTTCAAATCCACCAGATGTTCTGGAGAAGGAGGGGCAATCTCTTCCTGTACCAGTCAGATCCAATTTTATGGTACACACACAAAAAATAAATAAAATAAATTTTAAAAAAATAAAAATGCTGTTATTATCTCACATGAGATGATTTATAGCATTATATTGTCTCTCCCCCCGACCCCCTTCTTCTTCTTCTAGGGTCTCTTTTTTTTTCCAGCTTGGTATCTTTACTTCAGGTAACTAATCATGAAAACTGGACTTTTCCTGGGGACCATTTTCCTCTTCCTCACTGGAACTGGTGTACTTGGAAATTCTTTTCTCCTTTTTGTACCTGTCTTTATTCTCTTCACTTGCCGGCAGCCCATTCTTATACACATGATCCTTGCTCAGTTAGCATTAACAAATATCATGCTCCTCCTCTGCAGGGGAATACCTTTAGTGATTCTGCATTGGAAAAACAAATACTTCCTGGATGAGGTAGGATGTAAAATTGTCTTTTACATTCAAAGAATCGGACGTAGCATGTCGGTCTGTAGCACCTGCCTGCTCAGTGGCTGCCAAGCCATCATCATCAACTCTCACTCTGCCACGTGGGCAAATTTCAAGCGCAATACCCCCAAGTACAGCACAATCTACTCTGTTTCTTGTTGGTTACTCAATATAGTCACACATGTTACTGTTATTACAAATATAACAGGACCTATGAACCAAATAAACATCACAAATGGAATTGATCTAAGGTATTGCTATTGGAGAGAAGATTTGGGTTATTCAATAATTTTATCTACTGTTGAAGATGTCTTTTTTGTAAATCTCATGATCTTCTGCTGTGCATACATGTTACATTTTCTACACAGGCACCACCGGCATATCCAGTACATTCATAAGACCAACATCTCTCCCAGGATAACTCCTGAGATGAAAATTACTAGAAGAATTGTGCTGTTAATGATCACGTTTTTCTCATTTTATTCTATCAATGGCATCCTTACATTGTATTCAAAGTATTTTCTTCATGCTAATATCTGGCTCTTGGAGATAACTGCCTTCATGGCATTTTGTTTCCCAACCATTGGCCCCTTTTTGCTGATAACAAGTAGTAATCCTATCTTCAGATAGCTTACTAAATAATCTTTAGTGGCATAAAATAACTGTCACAATGAATACAGACACTTCTAATAGTAAAGATATTTTGTTATTCTAACTTAAGGTAAAATTTTAAAAATGTTATTCTAACTTAAGGTAAAATTTTAAAAATAAAACAAGGTAAAATTTTTGAATGATTATGGTTCTATCTGCTGTACAACATTAAAATATAAAAAGCAATTGAGCATTTCAATAAATATTTCATTGAATCTTAACAAATAAAGTTGACCAACTATCAAATATATATATTAAACATGGTATGCCATAATATATTTTAAATTTATTCCATAATCTTAGAAAATTGTAGAAAGCAAATAAAAACAATGTTTTAGTCCTTATTGAACCAGTAAAGGGACTAGTATTTCAACAACTAGTGCCAATAAAACAAATCCATCAAAGAGGTATCATCAAATGTAAGAGAATAGATGCAAAAATTTCTATTTAGTAAGAAGTTAATGAAATCTAATTGATCAATGAATAATATTTCTGAAATTACCAAGCTGGAATAGTTTTTTATATTACTCTAAATTGTCATTATTGCAAAACAATGAATTGGTAAAAGATATATTGTTGTTATTGCTGTTGTTGTGTGCCTTCAAGTCAAGTACAACTCATAACGACCCTATGAACAAAATAGCTGAAACCCGTCCTGTCCTGAGCCATCATCACACTTGCTGACACACAAAAGCCCATTGCAGCAGTCACCATTGTCAATCCACCTGGCTAAAGGTCTTCTTCTCCTTTGCCGAACCGCCACCATTCCCAACATCATGTCTCTCTCCAAGGAATAGCACCTCCTAGCAATAGGTCCAAAGTATGTTAGTGAAGCCTCATCATTCTTGCTTCCAAATAGCACTCTTGCTACACCCTCTCTAATACATATCTATTTGTTTTCTTGGACGTCCATGGAATGTTCAGTGCTATTCCCCAACACCACAGTTCAAAGGTGTCAATTCTTCTTCTATCATCCTTATTCATTGTCCAGGTAGTAATCGGAAAGACCATGGCCTAAATCAGATGCACCTTAGTCCTCAAACTGATATCATTACTCCTCAATAATTTAGAAAGATCTCTATTAGCAGATTAGTTCCTTCAGTATTTTTTCATAAACTATAATTTTTGAGCAATAATTAAATGCATTTTTACATACTTTATTAAGACTATCAAATGATCATGAACACTTATTTCCAAGGCATTTTAAAAATTAGAGCTGTTTTCAATCAGTAATTGTTATTGTTGTTGTTGCTGTTGTTGTTGTTATTATGTGCCATTGGATGCACTATGACTCATAGCAAACTTATAAGCAACTGTTCTGAGCCCTACCCTATTTTGAGCACTTACTGTCTCTGACACACCTGCCCCCATTACCCAAGTCACTGAATCAATCCACCTCATAGAGGGTCTTCCTCTCCTGCGCTGTCCCTCCACACTCCCAAGCAGGATGTCCTTTTCCAAGGACTGATCCCTCCTTGCAACATGTCCAAACTATGTCAGACGAAGCTTCAGAATCTTTGCTTCGAAGGAGCAGCCTGGTTTAGCCCTGTCCAGGATGAATCTGTTTGTTTTCTTAACAGTCCGTGGTATATTCAATGCTCTTCTCCAACACCACAGCTCAAAGGCATCAATTCTCCTTCTATCATGCCTAGTCATTGGCCAGCTCTCTGATGAATACATAGCACATGAATGCAAAGATCATGGCCTGTATCAGGCACACCTTAGTCAGCAGAGTGACACCATTGCTTTTCAGTATTTTGGAGAGTTTCCTAACAGCAGACTTCCCCATCACAATATGTCTTTTAATTTCCTGGCTACTGGTGCCAAGAGTGTTGACTGTGGAGCCAAGCAAACTAAAGCTGCGAACAATCTCAATCTCTTCACCATCCATCCTGATGCTGCCAATTGGCCCAGTGGTGAGAATCTTTTTCTTCTTGTTATTGAGCATCAATCCAAATTGAAGGCTACAGTCCTTGACCCTCTGCAGCAAGCGCTTCAGGTCCTCCTCAGTTTCATCAAGCAGGGTTGTATCATCTGTATAATGCAGATTGTCAATGAATCTTCCACCAATATTGATAGTGGAACAATACAGCCCAGGCTCCTAGATAGTCTGTTCTGCATATGGGTTGAAAAGGTATGGAGATAGGACACATCCCTGGCATACATCCTTCCCAATTTTGAACCATACAGTGTTTCCTTGCTCTCTTCTGACAACTGCCTCCTGGTCCAAGTATAGGTTTTGCATTAGCACCATCAAATGTTCTGGGATTCCCATTTTTCTCAGAGTTAGCCACAGTTTGTTGTGATCCATACAATCAAATGCCTTTGCATAATCAATGAAACACAGACATTCCTCTGTACTCCCTGCTTTCAGCCAAGATCCACCTAACATTAGCTACAATATCCCTAGTACTAGGAATATGTTCCACATACAGACTGAAAAAATATGGAGAAAGTACACACCACTGAACCACTCCTTTATTTTGAATCTCATAATGTTAGTCATAATTTGTTATTATCCACCAAATGCCTTTGCATAGTCAATAAAACACAATTGTATATCATCAAAACAAGCTTTCTAAGACATCAATTTCATACAACAATGGACTATATGAAGAAGAATGTGGCATCAAGATGCAGGAAGATTCATCAATATTTCTAACTCAGATACACAAACTTGTGAAAAGAACTGGAATCAATTACCAAATAAGATGACATTCTTCAGTGAGGATGATATTGCAACATAAAGAAAACAAAAATTCTCATAACTGAACCAATAAATAAATAAATCATATTTACAAGTAAAAATTGAATTTGACAAGGATTTTATTTCATGTGGATTCACAAACAACATTTACAGAAGCAATGGTAGGGGTTGGGGTATGAAGGAATGGGAAAGGTTCAAAAGGGACTTGAAAAAGTAGAGTGATAATAGGCATGAGCAATGGTAATTATATAAAATATAATTTATACAACTGATTTTATAAAACACAAGATACATGAATGAAACACAATGTATATGAATTAATGTAAAAACCACAAAGTATGTGTACAAAACATGATGCACATGAATGGTTATATGCTGCTATTGCTGTTGTTACATGCTGTCGAGTCGAGTATGACTCATAGCAACCCTCTGAGCAAAAGATCTGATCCATGTTCTACAACTATCATCATTCCTCTGGTGTTTATAGGATTTTCAAAGGCCTGTTATTTAAGAAGTGGGTACCAATCCTGCTTCCAAGTCTGTCTTAATCTGGGAGCTCTACCAAACCCTGTCTACCATAGGTAACACGGCATCTGACACACCAGTAGCACAGCTTTCAGCATCATAGCAGCTGCAATTTATCTTAGTAAAGCAAACTTACAAGTGCTATACCACTTAGAACAATGTTCTCCCCAAACACTATTAACACCTGGCTTTCAATTAAATCAAAACAACCTACCCTCAAGAATCCAATTGCTCCACACTGGAGCCTCCAAACTGGAGACTTAGTCAAGGCCCAATCAACTTTTAAATACAAAGGCCCGCCCTCCAGGTCCTAATTGATTTAAACAGGAGGCTTCCAGCCTACAGCTGACTGAATTGGTCAATTAGTTTTCTTGCTAAATCTTGAGGATTTTCTGAGTATACTATCATATCATCTGCATTTAGAGGTAGTTTTAACTCTTATTTGCCAATTTGAATACTTCTTATTTCCCTCTCTTGTCTTATTGCTCTCACTCTAAACATCCAATACAATACTGAATAAGAGTGATAGTGGCCATCCTTGTCTAATTTCTGTTCTCAGGGGAAATGTCTTTAATTTCTCACCATTGAGGATGATGTTGTTTATTGGTTTTGTATATATACTTTTCACTATGTCAAGGAAATTCTCTTCTATTCCTATGTTGTTAAGTGTTTTAATCAGGAAGAGGTGTTGGATTTTGTAAAAGACCTTTTCTACATCAATTGATAGGATCATGTGGTTCTTGTTCTTTGCTTCATTAATCTGATTAATTACATGAATTGTTTTTCTTATGTTGAACCATCCTTGCATGTTGTTATTGTTGTTATGTGCCGTCGAGTCGTTTCGGACTCATAGCGACCCTATGCACAACCGCCCTAA
>NW_006400141.1:1289453-1305926 GCF_000299155.1 Elephantulus edwardii
GCTCATATGTTATTTCTTTAAATTCCTCTGTATCTGCCAAATCCTTGCATACCTTTTATAAATCTCACTTGGTCATGATGAATTCTTTTTTCTATATATTATTGGGTTCTATGGCTCAGGATTTTGTTAAGAACTTTGACATTATATTCATGAGAGATACTGATCTATAGTTTTCTATTTTGGTGGTGTTTTAACTGACTTTAGCATCAGTGTTTGCTTTATAGAATGAATCTGAAAGTATTCCATCTTTTTCTATTCTCTAAAATACTCTATGTAGAATTTTGTGACAGTTTTTCTGTGAATGTTTGGTAAAATTCACTAGTAAAACCATCTGGGCCAGGACTTTTTTGTTGTTGTTGTAAATTATTTTATGATCTGTTCAATTTCACCCTTTATAATGGGTCTGTTCTACTATAATGTTCTGTAATGTGCTCTACTTCAGTCTGTGTCAGTTTGCGTGGGTTATAAATTTCTAAGTATTTATCCATTCACGCTAGGTTTTCATATTTGATTGAGTATAGTTTTTCATAAAATTTCATTATTAAACTTTATCTCGGTTCTGTTGTGACATTGGATTACTTGTGTTGTTCCTTTTCCTTTGTTAGTTTTGCTAATAATTTGTTGAATTTATTGACTTTTTCAAAGAACCAACTCCTGGTCTTATTGATAGTTTCAATTGTTTTTCTGTTTTCTATTTCATTTACTTCTGTCTTTTTATCATTTCCTGTCTTTTAGGAGTTGTCATGTTTTGTTACTATTCTTTTTCTATTTGTTAGAGATGTTGGGTTAAAGAATCAATAATCATTCTTTCTTCCTTTTAGATGTGTGTGCTTATTGCTATAATTGACCTTTAAGTACTATTTTGGCTATTTTCCAGAGTTTTTGGTAACTTGTGTTTTCATTCTCATTTGTTTCATCTCATCCACTTGTTCAAGTAGGATGTTATTCAGCTTCCAGGTGTATGGGTTGTGTTGGGGTTTTTTCTTCCTTTATCCTCTGATTGCTGATTCTAATTTTGTAACATTGTGGTCTGAGAAAATGCCTTGTATTATTTCAACATTTTGTTTTAATTTATTGAGGCTTGTTTTATAAACTAAAATATGATCTGTTCTGGAGAATGTTCTGTACATACTGGAGAAGAATGAATATTGAGCATGTTAGGAGTTTATTAGTCTGTATATGTTTATGAGATTGAGTCAGTTGATTGTATAATTTAATTCTCCTGCATCTTCCTTGGGCTTCTTTCTAGTAGTTATGTCTTTCTTTGAGAATAATGTATTGAAGTATGCTACTATTATAATGGTGTAGTCTATTTGTTTTTTCAGTTCTATTAATGTCTTCTTTGTGTATTTTGCAGCTTTATCATTTGGTGCATATATATACATTATGGATATGTCTTCTTGTTCTACTTACACTTTAAGCATTATAGTGTCCTTCCTTGTTCTTTGTGATGGTTTTTACACTGAAATCTATTTTATCAGAGATTAATGTTGCTACTATTGATTTTTTCTGGTTACCTTTTACTTGGAATATTTTTTCCATTCTTATTTTTATCTTTATCTTCACTTTTCAAGTGTGTCTTTTATAGACAGCATACTTGATAAGTTTTGGTGTGGTATGATTTTTTTTTCATCAAATCTGCTACTCTTATTCTCTTCACTGGTGTTTTTAAACTATTCACGTTCAGTATAATTATCAAAAGGCAAGATTTTGTTGCTATCATTTTGTGGGTTCTTTTTTGTGTTGTTTTTGGTTACTTTGAACCATTTTCCTTTCTGTTGTGCCTCTCTGAGAAGATCTTCCTTCAGCATTTCCTGAAATATTAATCTTGTTTGAAAAAAACTTCCTTAATTTCTGCTTTTCTGAAATTATCTTGATCTCTCCATTATATCTGAGGGACAGTTTTACTGGGTGCAGCATTCTTGGCTGACAGTTGTGTTCTTTAAATATTTTATGTTATGCAACTCTTTTATTACATGGTTTCTGCTGAGAAATTGGTACTTAATCTATTTATTTGCTTCATTTATAGGTTACATGGAAGTACCATATGAACAGAAGCCAATGATAATGGAGAGAAAGTGGAATCTCCCCAGAGCAGGAAAACATGGTTTAAAATTAAGAACAGAGTGTGTGACGGTTGTATTCTCTCTCCATACATATTTAATATGTATGTTGAACAAATTATTCAAGAAGCTGGACTCTGTGAAGAGCATCAGGATCAGAGAGACTCTCACCAATAACCTGTGTTATGCAGATGATACAACCTAGATTGCTGAAAGTGAAGAGAACTTGAAGCACTTGTTGCAAAGATCAAGGAATGCAGCCTTCAGTATGGATTGCATCTCAGTGTCAAGAAAACAAAGATTCTGGAAGAATAGGCAACGTTAAGATGGATAGAGAGAAGGCAGAAACTGTCAACAACTTCATCTTACTTGGATACACAATTAACACCTTTGGTATCAGCAGTCAGGAATTAAGGTGATGAGAGTGGGGTGGAGCTCCCCGATTAAAACAAGCTTGGAAGGAGGACTGGCATCCACTTCCATAATAGCTTGCCTCTGGAAACCCTATGAACCTGGAGAGAGGATGAAAGGCACCCAAGTGTTGAGGACTCTCCTTCATAGGGTCGCTATGAGTCGCCTGCAATTCAACGGCACTTAACAACAACAACAATGGCTTTCATTGTTTCTTCCATCATTTGTATCTTCTTCTGTAGTTAGTTGTTAAATAACTCCACATCAACGTATTTCTTCTAATTCTCTCTCTCTGGGATATTCATTGAATCTGTTTTTTTTAGGAGAAGGATTAGTTTTTTTCATGACTGAGGCAGACTGTTGCTTTTTTGACATTATGTGAGCCTTTTCTTAGATGCTAGGTTGTTATAGCCATATAGTGACCCAGGGTATGGCAATGTTTTATGAAGGACCTTTACATTTGTACTCCCTTCTTGGGCCTTGGGCCAACAGTGGTGTTTCCCCCAAAATATCTGAATGAAAACTAGGAAGCCTATTGTTCCCTTCCAGAAATGGCGTCAGCCCAGCTCAAGTTGTCCTGGCCCCTTTTGCTGGAGCATAAGGGGTCCTGCTTGGTGTAGCTAGACAGGAGTGTTTTCCCCAAAGTACCTGTCATATTGGTGCTCTTGGCACTGGACAGAAAGGTTGGCAGCTGGCCAGTGAAACCGCAGCCCCTTTACCTGGCAGGTAGTGGTTCTGTTGCTATCCAGGGTGTGAGTGCACCTGGATTGGGCCACAGCCTTTAGCAGATGCTGTGAAAGTAGTGGCTGGAAGACATTCTCAGACTGACCATGCCACACAAGACTTGACATCTTGTAGCAGTTATGGTAAGTTCCCAGATGAATGGCGTTTTGTGAGAAGAGCCATGTCTCACAATCAGAGTTTCCTTTGACATCCATTTCTGGTTTTTCTTTCTCCTCTGCCTTTGTAATAATCTTTTGCTCTCTTCAAAGATGATATCCTTGATATTATCCCACAACTCATTTGGTCTTTAATCATTGGTGTTCAATACCTCAAACCTATCCCTAAGATGATCTTGTAATTCAGATGGAATAGATTCAAGATCATATCTTGTTTCATGTTTACTGCCCCAAAGTATTGAGGAGTAATGATGTCAGTTTGAGGACTAAGGTGCATCTGATTCAGGCCATGGTCTTTCAGATCACTTGCTATGTATCTGAGAGCTGAACAATGAATAGGGATAACGGAAGAAGAATTGATGCCTTTGAGCTGCGGTGTTGGAGAAGACTATTGAACACCAATGGACAGCTAAAAGAACAAACAGATATGTCTTGGAGAGGGTTTGGTCAGAATGCTCTTTGGAAGCAAGGATGATGGAGCTTCACTTCACATACTTCAGGCATGTGTTAGGAGGGGCAATTCCTTGGAAAGGGACTTGATACTTGGAAGGGTGGACGATCAGTGAAGGAGAGGAAGACCCTCAACCAGGTGGACTTACACAGTGACTGCTGCAATGGGCTTTAATGTGTCAGGAAGTGTGATATGATAGGATGGGGTTCACATCCACTGTTCATAAGGTTGCTATGAGTTGTTATTGACTTGATGGCATCTAACAACAGCAATAATTTTAGTTTGAAAATTAAGGTGAGCCTGATTCAGACCATGGTATTTTCAATCACTTGATAAGCATCTGAGAGCTAGAGAAGGATGACAGAAAAAGAAATTATTTCTCTGAATTGTGGTGTTGGACAAAAGGACTGAATATTGCCAATAAAGCAAAAAGATACATCTTGGAAAAATACAACCAGCGTGTTCCTTGCAGCCAAGGATGCTTAACAATCTCACATCCTTTTCATATGTTGTTAGGAAGGATTATGCCTTGGAAAGGGGCATCATGCTTGAAAAAGTGCAGGGTCAGCAAAAGAGAGGAAGAGCTTCAGGGAGATGGATTGATACAGTGACTGCAGCAATAAGCTCAAACCTGTCAGAAATAAGGAGGATGACACAGGATAGGATAGTGTTCAGATCCATTATTCATAGCATGGCTATGAGTCAAAGTTGACTTGATAGCATTTAACAAACTAAATATGCATACATACGTTACTATATATGTATATGCCTGCATACATACATAAAAAGCACTGTGTGTTCTTTAGAGAATTCATTCACCTTCATCAAATTGTGTCCATGCACAAGGCCTTTATTCAATATTTCTTTTCCATCCCCAAAATAACAAATGTCACTACCAACAAAGAAAAAGAAGATCATTTAGAGCTCAAGTCCTTTGAGGCCAAAGATCCCTACATCATTGATACCAAGGCCTACAGGATCAGCAGCACAACAGAGAACAAGAGACCTGGCATGAGACAAAGCTGACCTTGGAACTTGTAAAAAGAACAAAGGCTGCATGGGAACTGCACATCTGACTATCTAACCTCAATCCGCTCCACAAAGAGGAACTATTCCTAACAAAAACATCAACAATACAAAATCAATTCCCATGAGGTCAGATATGTTCTCTACACCCCTGTACCTATTACACCAATCATACTGCTTTACTGAGTCCAAAATCCATTGCAATAGCTCACAGACCACACAGAACCACATTAGAGAAGTCAAAAGGCTAAATATCAGGTTAGTAGCAGAATACACTCACATAGTTAGGACAGCTTCCAAAATGTGCTTGCAGACATGTCATCCTTGAACCTTATGTGGTGAGTCCAGTGTTACAAAGCTCTTAGTCCTGAAAACTATGGTTCTCTCCCCATCTCAGTTGTTCAACAGTCTTGAAGAAAGGCTTCTAGTTCTGGTTACATGGTAGCAGTCCCAAGGTCCTCTCCATCTTATATCAGCTCTCTGGTTCTCTGTTGTGGGTGCTATGGATGCTGTGATTGTTCCTTCTTTAGGCCTTGGTCTGGCTGGCAGAAGAATCTCTGGTCCAGAGGATGCATTGAAGTCTCTTGCTGCTTCTTTGGTGAGACTCTCCAATTCTGCTGCTAGAACCATTCAATTTAATGTCAAGACTAGTCAATCCCCTTGGCTAGTAGATAGGCTATACATCCTACTCACATATTCCTGATGATTCACATGCCATAGTCAGTCAATGTCTAGGGAGGTCATTTTGAACAATAAACTCTTAACACCACAGGACTGCCACCCCAAGGCACCAGAGCTAGGAGCTTTCACCTAAATTTATTGAAGGCCTGGAGGAAGACACTGTAATTGTCAGGACTAAGATAATTGTAACACTAGCCTAGAGCCATGAGGAAAAAGGCTGAGGTGCCTGCAAGAACATTTTTCAGAAGCTTATCTGACTGAGTGACTATATACTACTATCAACATGCATTAAAGTATTTTTGTTTGCTTGTTTGTTTTTGTTCTTTTATCAACTTTTTATATTATATTGATTTACTTACAAAGTTTGTATACATTGTTTTTCACACAAGACCTTTACCATTTCCTTAACCCACATCTTCCTCCACCCATCAAATTGTATGACCCTATGATTACCTCCACTATCCATCCTCACTCTTCTGCTTCCACACTCACCCCTTAGATCCTCATATATGGTTTATTAGTTATCTTCCTATTTCTACAATAATGGTCTTAAATAGTATTTGTCCTTATGGAACTGAGTTAGTTCACTTAGTATAATGCTCTCCAGTGCCTCCCAAGTTAGGTAGTAATTTTTAAAATCATTACTCCTATATGCTGAGTAGTATCCCATCGTGTGAATGTACCATAGTTTCTTAATCCACTTGACTGTGATTGGACATTTGGCCGGTTTCCATGTTCTTGCATTGGTGAATAACACTGCTAAGAACATCGGTGTACAAATCTCCATTTGTGCCTCAGTTCTAATTTTCTTGGGATATATTCCAAGCAGTGGAATAATGGGGTCATATGGAATTTTCAATGTTCAGCTTTTTGAGAAAATACCAAAGTGCCTTCCAGAGTGGTTTTACCATTTTACATCCCCACCAATAGTATGTATATAAGAGTTCCTATCACTCCACATCCTCTCTAGCATTTATTACTTGCTGTTGAATTATAGTCTTTTGACTTCCCTAATAAACACCATAATCATGAATAAAGAAAATAATATATAAGAATGGCTGTATAGGCGAGCTCTGGTGGCCTAGTGGCAAAAAGCTGCACTGCAATCCTAGAGATGCACGGTTTGAATCTATCAGATGCTCTGCTGGAGAAGGAGGGACAATCTCCTCTTCTACCAGTCAGATCTGATTTGACGGTACACACACACAAAAAAATAATAAAAAATATTTTTAAAAAAGAATTATTATGTAAAACACAATGTACATGAATGAAACATACATATACAAATTATTTATCCAAACTAACAAAAATATTTTTTTAAATCTAAATGTCTATATCTAGAGAGGGCATTCCTTCTACTCTTCATTCTTTGTGAACATTAATTAGTAGAGTATCACCTTGATCCAGTAAAATTTTATTTATTAAGAGAGACAAATTAAAATTTTTATTAACAAGTTTTGCTGTGGAAAGGAAGACAATAAAATCAGGGACCAAAGTGACTGATAACATTGGAAAGAACAGTGCAATATAATTCCCCAGATAGTCTGACTCAACGGGTTTCTAAGGATCTCGCTCTAGAAATCTTTTTTTTAAAAAAAGGGGAAAAAAGCTCTTCAGGAGATTCTAGTAAGTAGCCATGTGTAGGGGTTAAGCTGATGAAGGCAGGAGCTGCCTGAGTTAAAACAAACAACCACTGGGATACTAAAGACCTTGATTTTCTTACTGAAGCAGATACCTTCCAATAAAAATGTCAATATGGGAAAGATTCATGTAAAAAACAATGTATATAATCTTTGTAAGCGAACCAGTATAAAATAAAAATTTATTTTTTAAAATATACGTATGGAAACAGGAAAGTCAACAAATAAGAAAAAAAATAACAACACTTAGAGTCCAGTTAACATGCTTTACCACTTAGGTAATGAAAAACTTGTCAATAAAAGTTATGGGGATGTACAGACTAGGAAGACACTCAACCATGAGTTCCTCTCCCCCTACCTCTTGACTAAGGAAAGTCTTGATAATTCATTCCTATAGCTGCACTTTCCTGCTGGTTTGAGAAGTGCAGAATTTTCATTCTTTGACAGAATCATTGAAATAAGATCCATTGAAAATAGAGGTTCAGTCAGACTTAGATGGGTTACTACTTTAAAGATTTACTAGTGAACTTAAATTGATAAATTTTTTAGGAAGTACTATATGGTCAATACCCAATGATAATGAAGGAATAAGTTAAAACTGCACTGAAAACATTGGCAAAAAAATAAGACCCTAGGAGTCTATGGGATAAAAATTTACATGTTTCAAATGACAGTTGCATCCTTTGATGTGTTTCATCAGTCTACGTCAAGAAATTTGGAGGACAGCTGTCTGGATGACTGACTGAAAGAGATTCATCTTTGTTCTCATTCCCAAGAAAAGTGAACCAAAAGAATGTGGAAATTATCAAACAATATTGCTAATATCACATGCAAGCACAAACCTGCTGAAAATCATTCAAAACAACTAGAACAGTACACAGACAGGAACTGCCAGACATTCAAGCTAGATTTAGAAGAAGCCATGGCAATAGGGACATCATTGCTGATATCAGATGGATCCTGGCTGAAAGTAAGTCCAGAAGAATGTCTATTTGTGCTTTATTGATTATGCAAAAGGTATTTGACTGTGTGAATTATAACAAATTATGGCTAACTTTGAAAAGAATGGGAATCCCAGGACACTTAATTGCATTTGTGTAAAATTTATACTTAGACCAAGAGGCTACTGTGCAAACAGAGGAAGGGTTTAACATCAAGAAAGGCATGCATCACCGTTGTATTGTCTCCATACCTATTTAATCTGTTGGCTGAGCAAATTATTCAATCAATAAGTTGTACCCTATGAACATGTGGCATCAGGATTGGAGGAAGATTCATCAACAACCATTATAAAAATGAAACAACCTTGCTTGATGAAAGTGAGGAAGACTTGAAGCACTTGTTGCAGAAGATTAAACACCTTGGATTGCATCTCAACATCAAGAAAACAAAGATCCTTACCAATGGACCCACAGGCAACATCCTGATAAATCGAGAAAGATTTAAGATTGTCAATAACTTCAGCTTACTTGTATCCACAACCAAGGCACTTAGTATCAGCAGTAAAGGAGATCAGGAGACTGAACTGAACTGAAAAAGTATGTTTACCAAAAACTTACCAAGTTATTTAGGAGCAATGATATCAGTTTCTGAACTAAGGTGTGCCTGATGCAGTCACTTGCTACGTCTCTGAGAGCTGGGCAACGAATAAGGATGACAGAAGAATTGATGCTGTTGAATTTGAGTACTGGGGAAAGTACTGAATGCCCCATGGACTGCAAAAAAGAACAAACAGAACAAGAAAAGTTCTTGGAGAAGATGCAGCCAGAGTGGTCCTTGGAGGAAAAGTTAATGAAGATTTGTCTCGCATACTTTGGGTATGTTTCTGGGAGAGGTCTTTCCTTGGAACAGAACATCATGCTTGGAAAGGTAGGATGGCAGGGAAGGAGAGGAAGATTCTCAGCCAGGTAGATTGACACAGTTGCTGTAGCAATGAGTTTGAATGTGTCAGAGATTGAGAGGATGGCATGGGATAGGACAGGACTCAAATCTGTTGTTCATAGGTTCACCATGAGTCATTCTCAACAACATCTAACAATTACAACAACAGTATATAAATAATTAATGCTGTAAACAGAAATAACTATCTTGATGAAATACAAATAAATGGGAAAATAATGTCATCATTATAATTAAATGCAAGGGACTGCATTCCGCTAAGAACTATAACTAGGGAAAAATACCTAGAAATGTAAATCTTCTAGATTTATTCATTCAGCACCATTGTATCTTCTTGGAACACTCCAGAAGGTTGTTGTTGTTAGGTGCTGTTGAGTCATAGACGACTCCTGAACGAAAAGAACGAAATATCTGAGTACTGTTCATAGAGTTTCCAGAGGCAAGCCATTTCAGAAGCGGATGCCACTCCTGCTTCAAAGCTTGTTTTAATCCGGAAGCTCCACCAAACACTGTCCACCATGGGTAACCATTATCACAATTGGCACGTAGGTGTCCCCTCTCCCTTCGGGGACTTAAGCCATCGCCTGTCTTAAACCCTAGGCCAAGCCTCAAGGGCCTCGCTTCTGGGGGGAAGAGCAGTACCTCATATCAAACATAAGCCTGAAAAAGAACACAGACCAAAAAAAACTTGCGATTACTTGTGCACATGGACCACCATGCCCAGGCAGCAAGAAGCCACAGAGACCCTGGGTGGAGCCATCCAGGAACAACCTGGCTACCTTCTCTTCCCCTCTCCCTTCGGGATTTAAGCCATCGCCTGCCTTAAACCCTAGGCCAACCCTCAAGGGCCTCGCTCCTGGGGGTAAGAGCAGTGCATCACATCAAACACAAGCCCGAAAAAACACAGGACGCCATAAAACTTGCAATTACTTGGGGATGCGAGCCGCCATGACCAGGCAGCAAGAACATGGAAGCAGCCCATATGTCCAACCAAATGAATAGATTCAGAAATTATGGTACATTCACAAAATGGAATACTATGCAGCACGTAGGAGCATTAACTTTGTCAATTATTACCTAATTTGGGAGGGATTGGAGAACATTATGCTGATTGACGTATTCTTTTAAAAAATATGAGCCGTGGTCCCAAAGGCGAGGAGGCTCTTCCAGGGAAGGTGGGCCCACCTGTGCCCCACCCCACTTGCTCCAGAGCCAGGGCCGTCTGGCCGCATGGGGCCCCGGGTGAGAAGGGCGAGCCCAGCCGCCAAGGCCTGCCGGGCCCACATGGAGCGACCGGCCTCAATGCGGCGGGGCCATCAGCGCTGCCACCTACATACAGCACAGTGCCCAAGATCTCTTTCTACACTGGCCTCAAGAAGCAACAAAAAGGCCATGAGGTGCTGAAGTTCAACGATATGATCAACAGTCTTGGTAACCACTACGATCCCACCACCGTCAAGTTCACCTGCTCCACCCTGGCATCTACTTCTTCACCTACCATGTCCTGATGCGTGGAGAGGACTGCACCTCTTGAGGGCTGATCTCCACAAAAACAACCAGGTACCTGCTAGCGCAATTACCCAAGATTCTGATCAGAATTACGACTATGCCAGTAACAGTGTGATTCTGCATCTGAAGCCTGGAGATGAAGTCTATATCAAACTAGGCTGTGGGGAAACTCATGGAGGAAACAACAACAAATACAGCACATTTTCTGTATTATTTATGCTGACTGATAATAAGGAAACGAAGCTTCATGTCCTGAGCCTGAACACTGGATTCATATGGCTAACAGTGAATCAAGGAACCAAAGGGAGGTCAAGTGTGAGGCACCTCAGTTATGTATATGTGGGGAAATCAAAATGCCACCTGACTTATATCTGTATCACTCAGAAAAATATTATGTAAAAAAAATTAAAAAGCAAGATAAGCAGATGTGTGATCCACTACTTCCATAGCGAATACTCCTTATTGTTAGTGTCCCTGTGAATGAAGTCTTATAAAGATCACAAATTTTTATAGAGAAATCTAAGACACTGAATTATTTCTTCACTATACATGATACTTTGTATACTGTGATCTTGCTGCTTTCATCCATATGTCAGCTTTGGTTCTTGTGAGTTTTTTATGACACTTGGAGTCCATGGTGTGGGGAAGAATGATTTTACCCTGCAGAAGAAGGTCTAATTAAAACAATGCTGCTTGTCCCCAAAGAAATTTCTTGCGTTGTACTTTTGTTAACTTTAGAGCTAGACCTGAATTGAGAATCCAGAAATCAGCCCATCTACTTATGGTCAACTGATTTTTGACAAGGAGATGAAATCAGTAAAGTGGGGAAACGACAGCCTTTTTAGCAAATAATGCTGGCAAAATTGGAAAACTACCTGCAGAAAACTCAAGCAAGATCCACACCTCACTCTATAAACAAAAACCAAAGTGGATCATGGACCTAGGACTAAAACCAAGGACTATAAACTTCATTAAAGAAAAGGTTAGAAGAACTCTAGAAATCCTAATCTACAACATAAATAGTCTTCCAAGCATCCTGGAAAATCTACAACCAGGAGAGGATAAAATAGATGAATGGGACCTTCTAAGAATTAAATCCCTATTCATATCCAAAAACTTTTCCAACATGGTAAAAAAACAAAGAGGCCACAGATTGGGAAAAAAAATCTTTGGTAATGACATGTCAGACAAGGGACTTATTATATCTAGAATTAATAAAACACTCAACCACCACAATAAGAGAAAGGTAAATAACCCAATTGAAAAATGGGCACAAGATAGGAACAGACAGTTCACCAAAGAAGACATTCAGATGGCAAAAAAAAAACCACAGGAAGAAATGTTAAAAAAACCTAGCTTTAAGAGAGATGAGAATCAAAGCAACTATAAGATATCATTTCACCCCAGTAAGAATAGCAAAATTTAACATAAGAGCAAGCAACAAATGCTGCTGAGGTTGTGGAGAAACTGGAACCCTTATTCACTGTTGGTGGGCGTGTAAAATGGCGCAACCACTATGGAAGGCTGTATGGCGCTTTCTCAAAAAGTTGCAAATGGAAGTACCATTTGACTCAGCAATTCTACTACTGGGAATTTAGCCTAAAGAAACCATACCGCCAACCAAGCAGATAAATGCACACCTATGCTTATTGCGGTTTTGTTTGCAATATCAAAGAGCTGGAAACAACCCAAGCTGCCATCAACAAGCAAATGGGTAGAGAAGCTCTGGTATATTCACATAATACTATGTACTATGCAGCATTGAAAAACAAGAAACTCATGAAAAATTATGCAAAATGCATGACCCTGGAGGACATTATGCTGAGTGAAATAGCTCTGTCACAAAAGGACAAATACTGCATAGTGCCACTGTTGTAGAACGGGATTGACATCAGGGTTGGGGTTAGACTGAGAGAGAGTGGATAAATTGAGTGTACTGCATTGAAACAGATGAGGGAGAGCACTGTTAAAAAGCAATATATGATTGGGTATTGTGGTCATGACAAGAGTCCAGAATGAAGAATGCATAGTGGAGTGTACTCAGGGGGGTGGGGAGAACTGTATACCAATGAAAGGATTTTTCTTTTACTTTTCAAAGAGAAAAGTGAACTGGAGGGGGGTGGGGGACAGGGAGAAAAATACAACAATAAGTGAATGGAAATCCAAAGTCTCTATAAATGTTCATTAAAATTAATAATAAAAAAGGACAAATATTGCATAGGGCCACTGTTGTAAAATGGGACTGACACTGGGGTTGAGGGAAGACCGAGAAGGAGGAGATAAATGATGTATACTGCATTGAGACAGATGAGAGAGAGAACTGTTTAAAAGGAATGTGTGATTGGGTATTGTTGTCATGATAGGAATCTAGGATGAAGGCTGCACAGTGGAGTGGACTTGGGGGGAGGGATTTCATAGCAATGAAAGAGTTTTACTTTTAAAAAAAAAAATTTAAAGAAAGTTTACAGACTTAGGGTTTCCAGTCATTCACTGTTGCACTTTTCTCCCTACCCACCCCCTCCCCTCCAATTAAGAAAAACTCTTTCATTGTTATGCAATCCCTCCCTCAACCCACCCAAGTCCACTCCACTGTGCAGCCTTCACTCTAGACTTCTATAATGACAAGAATACCTATTCATATGTCCCTTTTAAACAGTTCTCTCCCTCATCTGTTTCAATGCAGTACACATCATTCCTCCCCTCCTTTTCTGTCTTCCCTCAACCCTGATGTCAGTCCCGTTCTTGAATATATGCTCTCTCATTCTTCATTACGCCTGGTAAGTTTTCCTCTAGTAATTCTTCCACCACATTTTCGGTGCCTTCACTTGCTTCTTCCTGTTCTGAGATTCCAATGATGCACGTTATTTCTCTTGATGGTGTCCCGCATTATTCTTAGGTTTTCTTCTTTTTTCCTTTAATTTTGTGTCTGCTTTTTGCTCTGGCTTCTATTTCACTGGTTCTGTGTTCCATGTCAACTCTGCTCATTTGTCTCTCCATCATGTTGACAGCCTCTGAAACCTTGGACCTCATATTTTTTATCATAGTGTCTTGTTTTTCCAGTGCTGCTAACACCTCATTTGTTTCACCTACATTCTGGATTGATATTTTTAGCTCCTCCTGGTTTTTGCTTGTAGTATCCTGTAATTCTTCAAGTTCGTTGTTCATCCATTGCAAATATTCAATCACTGTTCTTTTAAATTCTGCGTTGGAAAGTTCCATCAGACTTTCTGGCTTCAGGAAATCCATTGATACTGTGTCACCCTCTGGGGAGACATCTTGCTTTGCTCTTGTGTATTGTGAGGGATAACTTGCTTTCTTGGAGACATTGATATGTTCTTGATCTGAAGACAATGCTCTAGAGATCAGTTGGGCAGCTACCCCACTTGTGTGTTTCCCTGAGCTTCTGACTCCAGAAAAATGTCAGTTCAGAGCCTGTGAGAGCAGCCTCTTTTAGGTAAGACAGCTCAAGGTGCTCTGGATTAAAGGCAGGTTGATTGACCAGACGTGTAGGCACAGGTGTAAAGCCAAATGTGGTGGGTTAGGCACGGGAGTGGGGAAATCACAAAGGCAGGTCAACTGCTTGTGGGACCTCAGCTGTCTGGGTGTGCTAACGATTGGGGTCCCTGCTCAGATTCCAGCTGTCCGTCTCCCACCCAGCGGTTCTCACTCAGCAGTTGCTGCCCAGTGGCACTTACAGGTGCCCTTGTGCAGCAGCCCCTGCCCAAGCAGGGTCCTGGGTTCAATGGGACCCAAGAAGTCAAAGTCAAATTCCCATCAACTCACTTGCCTCTGGCTGCTCTGCAATGTCCACAAAAGTTAAGACAAATTACTGCTCCCGCTCCTTCCTGGGCAGTTGTGTGGCTCAAGAGAGCTAGACCAAATTCCCACCAGTGGGCTTGACCTTGGGTGCTCTCCCAGGCAGTCGGTGGTGCCAAGAAAACCCAGCCAGGGTCCTATTGGCCTTATAAAACTCAGCCAGTATCCACCAACCTGTCTCCTGCCAGATGGATCCCATAGCAGCTCACTGGTGACTTCCGTTATGGCCAAGTGCACATGGTTGTGTCTTCTCGCAGCTCCAATAAAGGTTCTGATTCAAAACCCTACTGTACACGTGGCTGCATGTTAGTTGGTCTCTGTGCAGTGGGTGAAGGACTCTCTAGTGTCCCTGGGGTGCAGCCATGGGACAGGGTTGGCGATCAGTACACAGATGTCAAGCTACCAAGTCACGTGGCTGTGTGCCTGGCCCCCGTGGCTGTGCGCCTGGCCCCATGGCTGTTGTGCAGAGTTTTACTTTTCAAGTAGAAGAGTGAATTGGGAGAGGTGGTGGACAGGGAGAAATGTGCAACAATGAATGAATGGAAACTCTAAGTCTCTAAATTAAAATTAATTAATAAAAATTTTTAAAAGTTAGGAACAGAAAAGAAGGATCAGTAGTTGGAAAATATGGACTCGCTGACAGAAATTAAGCTGGAGATGGAATGATTTAATTTTGCACAATCAATGACGTATTCATTGCAAATACCTTTTATAAGAAACATAAATGCAGGTTATACACATGGATTTCACGTGATGGTATGCATAGAAATCAGAGTGATTACATCTGTGGAAAGAGCCACTGAAGAAGCTCAGTAGTGAAAACGAGGCCAGGTGCTGATTGTGGGACAGTACAACAACTACTCATATGCAAATTCAAGCTGAAGCTAAGGAATAAGAAATCAAATCCAAAGGAACTAAAATATGACCTTGAGTCTATCTCATCTGAATTTCAGAACCATCTCAGAAACCTGTTTGAGGCCTTGAACATCAAAAAGCAAACACCAGATGAGTTGTGGGAACATATCAAGAGCCTCATCCAGGAAGAGTGCAAAAGTTCATTACAAAGACACAGGTGGAAGAAAAGACCAAATGGATGTCAGAAGTGACTCTGAATATTGCACTGGAGCACTGAGAAGCCAAAGCAGAGGGGAAAATTTGAGATATTAAAGAACTGAACAAAAGATTTCAAAAGTCAGCAAGGGAAGACAAAGTAAAATATTACAATGAAATGTGCAAGGAACTTACTTTTCTGGAAAAAGAAACATTTATCATGGAATGAGAGAATCAGACATTGGGTCCTGACTTCATCCTACTGAGAATCTTCAGTCACGCATCTATTCACATCCTCCTCTTCACTTTTGTCATGGGTATCTTCACAATGACCCTCTTGGTTTTCCTCATCTATCTGGATTCCCAGCTCCACATTCCCATGTACTTCCTTCTCAGCCTCATGCTCATGTGAACAACTGTACCACAATAGCCTACTACTACTGGTCTGGTTGTAATTCCATGGCAGTGGCAAGCTTTGAACTTCCTATTTTCTTCTATGTGTGTGTCTCTTTTGTATTGAAAATGTTTCTTATTGGCTGGAATGGTCCAAGATCATTATGTCGCCATTTGTTATCCAGTATCCCAATCTCATAAGCCAGATAATGTGTGGACTTGGGCTTCCTTGTCATGGGTCCTTGGCTCTCTTGATGGAATCTTTGAGGTAATGGCTACTTTGCTCTTCTTATATTGCATCTCCTAAGAAATAATACCACAGTTCTACTGTGATTTGTTGGTAATTTAAAATCTCTCATGTACCAACACTTCCACGTTTTTAAGCAGTTTTTAATCTGTTGCTTCTCTTCCCTTTATTAGTCATCATTTTCTCCACACTCATGTGTTTATGGCTGTTGTTCAGATGACCTCTGAGGAGGGCCAGCAGATGACTTTCAAAATTTGTGCTTCAAGGAGTAGCCATATTAATCTCTGATAAAATGAATATCAATGTAAAAACCATCACGGAAGATAAGGAAGGTCACTACATAATGCTGAAAGGGTCAATAGAACAAGAGGACATAACAATAATAAAT
>NW_006400141.1:1309216-1315709 GCF_000299155.1 Elephantulus edwardii
TAGAGAGAATAGTGCAACAATGAATGAGTGGAAGCCCAAAATCTCTGTAAATGTTTATGAAAATTAATAAAATATAATTATAGAAAAAAAAATTTGTGCTTCATGCATTATGGTTATCTGGATATATTGTGGATTAGTATTATCTCCAATGTCATATCGATCTTGGCAGAAAGCAAAGAGTACCAGAGGACTGCCTATCTGTGGTTCATTGACTATGCAAAGCCATTTGACTGTGCAGTTCACAACAAGTTGTGGATAACATTGAGAAGAATGTGAATTCTAGAACACTTGATTGTGTTAATGAAAAACCTATACTTGGAGCAGGAAGTTGTCATCAGAAGAGAGCAAGGAAACACTGCGTGGTTCAAAATCAGGAAGGGAGTGGATCGGGAACATATCCTATCTCCATACCTTTTCAATCTGTATGTGCAACAGATCATCTGGGAGGTTGGTCTTTATTAGAAGGAATGCGACATCAGGATTGGAAGAAGACTCTCCAACAATTTGTCTTATGCAGATGACACAACCTGGTTAGTCAAAATCGAGAAAGACCTGAGGTGTTTACTGCAGAAGGTCAAAGACTACACTCTTCAATATGGGTTGAAACTCAACATCAAGAAAATAAAAATTCTCATAACTGGGCCAATTGATGGCACGATGATAGATGGAGAAGAGATTGAGGCTGTTAACAATTTCAACTTGCTCGGCTTCACAATCAACACTTTTGGCATGAGCAATCAGGAAATCAAAAGCATTAGGGAAATCTGCCTGTCAGGGACCTCTCCAGAGTGATAAAAATCAACAATATCAATCTAGAGACTAAGGCGCACATGGTTCAAATGATGATCTCCATAATTACTTGCTATGTATTAAAGAGCTGGTCAATGACTAAAGATGATAGAAGAAGAATCAATGTCTTTAAGTTGTGGTCCTGAACAAGAATATTAAACATACCGTGGACTGACAAGAGAACAAGTCTGTCCTGGAAATAGTGAAACCAAGCTTTTCCTTGGAGATAAGGATTTTGAGCTCCATCTCACACATTTGGGGCCTGTTACCAGGAGGACCAGTCCTTGGAGAAGGATGTCATGCTTGGAACAGTGGAGGGAAAACTTAGGAGAGGAAAACCCTGGATGACATAGATTGACACAGTAACTGGGGCATAAAAAAAGTAAGGGTGCCCCTAAAAGTATTATATTTTAGGGCATTATTTTTATCGTAGGAGTATGCAATGAGGGTTGTAGAGTGGATTATATTTGGGGCTAGGGGGTGGGGTTTGGGGAGGTGCGGGGCGGGGGGATTGTGTACCAATGAGGGAGTTTTTCTTTTGCTTTTCAAGGAGAGGAGCAAATGGGGGGGGAGAGGGGAGGGGTTTGTGCGGGGAGAAGGGTGCAACAATGAATGAATGGAATCCCAAAATCTCTGTAGATGTTCATTGAAATGAAAAATAAACAACCTAAATTTAAAAAAAAAAGTAAGGGTGCGGATGACCATATCTGACCTTCACCAACTTCACAAAGATGAACCGTCCCTGTCAACAGAATCAGTAACACAAAACTAGTTCTCATGAGGTCAGAAATATCCCCTACTCATCTCAATTCCAATTTTACTGCCTGGTAGAGTCCGAACTCCAATATGATAGCTCACCTACCACACAGAACCATATTGGGAAAGGTAAAGGTTATAATCCAGACTAATAACAGAATACAACCAAAACAGCTCCTGAAATATGCACACAGGCACCTAAGCCTTGAGCTATTTTGGCCAGTGTTCCCAATTTCTTAGTCCTGCCAACATTGGCTTCCCACCTCCCATTGTCCAACAAATTTCTCAGTCCTGCCAACCTTAGCTCTCCACTCCCCAAGTTCCATCTTGTGTCAAGTCTCCAATCTGGCTGTAAGTGTTGCTGCCATAGATGTAGCTAGTGCCCTGAAGCATGAAAAGGGTTTTCCACAAAATAACTGCCTCTGCTTTCATGCAGAAGATTCAGAGTACTCTTGTAAATGAGAGTGCTCTGGTAGGTAGCATACTATAATTTGGATACATATACAATTTCAAATTAAAGCTTATAGAATTGGTTCTGTTGTTCTGACTGCTGCCTCATTGCTAAGTGGTGATTAGAGTTATGACTCATTGAAAATAATTAAGGATAGATATAAAAAATGTAATTATTGTTCTGCGTCATCGAGTAGAGTATGACTTGACTCATAGTGACTCTATGAACAACAGATCTGAACTTTGTCCTATCTTGTGCCATCCTTATCATCTCTAATATTCTTTATCCCATTGCTGCAGTCACTGGGTAAATCCATTCCATTGAGGGTCTTCCTCACCTTCACTGACCCTGCAGCTTTCCAAGCATGATATTCCCCTCCAAGCAATAGCCCCAGGGGAGGGGTGACATCTCAGGGTTGCACATATTGGTGGGCGAAGGGAGGGGATAAAGGAAATGGAAAAGATCCAGCAGGGATCTGGAAATACAGTAATGGGAGACATAGTCCAATGTTAATTCATTTTATAAAACACAATGTATGTTAATAATTTTAAGAAACATAATGTTAATGAAGGAAAGTGTGAAAACATACATATACACACACACACACACACACACACACACATACAAACCCACTATGTAGAATACCAAATGAGTACATCCCTTTTGATTTTTTGACTCCAGCTCTTTGAACTCACTCAGCATTTCTTAAGTTGAAGGAACTGAAGAACAAATTCAAACCTTGAGTTGCAATACTTAAAGATGCTATAAGTAGAATATTGAATTATCCAGGAAGCATTAAAAGAAGATGGAAGGCATACACAGAATTGCTGTACCAAAAAGAAGTGGCTGATAGAAAAGAACTTCAAGAAACAACTTATCATCAAGAGGCAATGGTGATGAAGGAGGAATATCAGGCTGCTCTGACGGACTTGGCAAAAAAATAAAGCCCCAGGAATTGACGGAATACCAGTTGATATATTTCAACAAACAGAGTCTGCCCTGGATGTGCTCACCTGGTTGTGCCAAGAAATCTGGAGGACAATTACATAGCTAACTGACTGGAAAAGATTCCATATTTATTCCCATTCCAAAAAAAAAAAGTGACCTGACAGAGTGTGGAAATTATCGAACAATATAACTAATACACACTAGCAAAATTATGCTGAAGATTATTCAGAAACAACTGGACAGTGCATTGACAGAGAACTACCAGAAATACATGTTGAGTTTAGAAGAGGTCATGACACTAGGGATGTCACCACCAATGTCAGATGGATCTTTGCTGAACGCAAAGTGTACCAGAGGGATATATATGTTTCATTTATTATGCAAAGGCATTTGACTATGCAGTTCACAACAAATTGTGGCTAACTTTGAGTAGAATGGGAGTCCTAGAACACTTGATTGTGTTCTTGCAATACCTATACTGGACAAGGCAGCAGCCGTCAGACCATAGCAAGGAAGCACTGCATGGTTCAAAATCAGGAAAGGAGTGCATCAGGGATGAGTACTGTCTCCATACTTTTTCAATATATATGCAGAACAGAACATTCAGGAGTCTGGACTTTATGAGAAGTATGACATCAGGATTGGAGAAAGACTCGACAACAACCTGCATTATGTAGATCACACAACCTTGATTGTTGAAACTGAGGAAGACCTGAAGCATCTGATGCAGAATATCAAGGACTGTAGTCTTTAGTATGGGTTGAAGTTCAACATCAAGATGACAAAAATTCTCACCACTGGGCCAATTGACAACACCATAATAGATGGAGAAGAGATGAATGTTGTTGACAATTTCAGCTTACTAGTCTTCACAATCAACACTCTTGGCACCAGCAGTCTTGAAATTAAAAGATGAATTACATTGAGGAAGTCTGCTGTCAGGGACTTCTCCAAAGTGCTAAAGAGAAATTATATCAGTCTATAAACTAAGGTGAGCCTGGTCCAGGCCATGGTCTTCACAATTACTTGCAACGCATCAGGGAGTTTGACGACTAAGGATGACAAAAGAAGGAAGAATCAATGCCTTTGAATTGTGTGCTGGAGAAGAGTATTGAAAATACCATGGACTGCCAGGAGAACAAATATTCTGCCTTAGAGAGGGTGAAACCAAGTTTCTCCTTGGAGGCTAGGATTTTTTTTTTCAACGTATTTTTAAAAATTAATTTTCATGAACATTTACAGAGAGGAGGCTAGGATTTTGAAGATCCATCTCACATACTTTGGGTACATGGCCCAAAGGGACCAATCCTTGGAGAAGGACATCATGCTTGGAAGCATGGAAGAACAATGCAGGAGAGGAAGATCTCAGATGAGATGGATTAACACAGTAACTGGGGCAACAGGGTTAGATGTATCAGAGTCAGTGAGACTGGCTCACAATAGGGCAAGGTTCAGAGCTATGATGTTTGGGGGTTTTTTTGGTGGGGGGAAAGGGGTTGGTTAGCCTCATCATGTTTTCCTTATTGGAACAGATTGTCAGCTTTACTCCCACAGGCCCACTAGTGACTTTTTAAAATTTTATTTTCTTTTTTATTGATTTTTAATGAAAGTTTATGGAAAACTTGGATTTCCATTCATTCATTGTTCCACTTTTTTTTTCCTTTTCCCCCCAGTCAGCTTTTTTCTTTAAAAAGATTCTTTCCCTGGAAACAACCCAAGTGCCCATCAATAAGTGAATGGATTTAAAAGCTCTGGTATATTCACACAATGGAATGCAATGCATTGAAAAACAAGGAATTCATGAAATATTATGCAAAATAGATGGACCTGGAGGACATTATGCTGAGTGAAATAACTCAGTCACAAAAGGACAAATATTGAATAGGGCCACTGTTGTAAAACGGGACTGACATCAGGGTTGAGTGAAGACAGAAAAGGCAGGGAAAAATTATGCATATTGCGTTGAAACATAAGAGGGAGAGATCTTTTTAAAAGGGATATATTAATGAATATTCTTGTCATTACAGAAGTCCAGAGTGAAGGCTGCATAGTGGAGTAAACTTGGGGGGAGGGATTGCATAACAATGAAAGAGTTTTTCTTCCTTTTCAAGGAGAAGAGTGATTGGGGGGGGCAGTGGGCAGGGCAACAATGAATGACTAGAAATCCTAAATCTTGGTAATTGCATTAACATTAATAAATACATTTTTTAAAAAATTCTTTCATTGTTGCACAATTTCCTCCCTCCACCCGCCTCTCAGTCCACTTTGCTCTTCACCTCTTATTCTGTACTATTGTCATGCAAATAATACCTAATCATATATTACTTTTAAACAATTCTTTCCATCATCTGTTTCAATGCAGTGTTCATTATTTATCCCCTTTTCTTAGTTTTCCCCTAACCCCCATGTCAGTCCTGTTGTACAACAGTAGCATTATGCAGTATTTGTTCCTTTGTAACTGAGATATTTCGCTCAGTATAATGTCCTCCAGGGTTACACATTTTGTATAATATTTTATGAGTTCCTTGTCTTTCTATGCTGCATGGTATTCTACTGTGTAAATATACCATAATTTCTCCATCCATTCATTTGTTGATGAGCACTTACGTTGCTTCTATCTCTTTGCTATTGTGAACAACGCAGCAATAAACAGATGTGTGTATATATATCTGTTTGGGTGGCAGTTCTGAGTTCTTTAGGGTATATTCTACGTGGAATTGCTGAGTCAAATGTTATTTCTGTTTCCAACTTTTTGAGAAAGCTCCACACTGCCTTCCATAATGGTTAAACCATTTTACATTCCAACCAGCAGTAAATACGGGTTCCAATTTCTCCACAATCTCACAAGCATTTGTTTTTTGCTGCTCTGTTGAACTTTGCTATTGTTACTGGAGTGAGATGATATCTCATAGTTGTTTTGAGGTTCAGAGCTATTGTACATAGGGTTGCTATGAGTGGTGGGTGATTCAATGGCACATAACAACAACAACATGTACATGAATAAGACGCAGTTTATAGAAATAATTATATGCATACCAATTTAAAAAATTTTAAAAAAAAACATGTTATATGAGACAAATGTCTGCCATCCTTGCTTCTCAGAAACATTCTGGTTGTATTTGAACTTTTGGCCCATGGGATATGTGGTCTTTTCAAAGACCGCAATTCAAAGTAATTAACTCTTCTTCTATCACCTTTGTTCATTGTCTAGCTTTCATATGTATAGCAGGAGACTGGAAAAATCATAGTTTGAATCAGTCCCACATTAATCTTTAAACTGATAGCATTGTTCTTCAGCACGTTGGAGAGGTCCCCGATCCATCTTTAAACTGGCCCTAAAGGAGGTCTGATGGCTTAGTAGTAAGGAGTTGTGCTGCCAACTCAAAGGTGAATGCTTCAGGGGAGCTCTGGTGGCCTAGTGGCAAGGAGCTGCAACTACAATCCCAGAGGCACACGGTTCGAATCCACCAGATGCTCTGCCAGGGAAGGAGGGACAATCTCCTCCTGTACCAGTCTGATTTGACGGTACACGCACACAAAAATTTAAAA
>NW_006400141.1:1316151-1317009 GCF_000299155.1 Elephantulus edwardii
ACCTTAAGGGGTGACTGAGAGGAGGGGGGTGCTGAACGGAGTAGGCAGGAGAAAGGGAAGAGACAGGACACACACATGGGGGGTGGCGGTGACCCTGAATACATTGGTTATTTCCATAAGAAGTGTCTTTCACCTGTCCTTTCATTAAAATGTTTCTCCATCAGATATCGTTCTAAAGCCAAGCACCCATATTAAGACAAACTAAGAAGGATTGGCCATCCACTTCCCAAATATAACAGGCTTTTGAAAACACTATGTACCATAGAGCACACTTAGAATAGATTAACAGATATAGCAACTGAGGCTGAGCCCTCAAATTTGGAAACACAAAAGCAGAGGAACACTTGCAAGCAGAAATCAATGAACAGAACGTAGAATGTAAGAAGCATGAATGTAGAAAAACTAGATATAGTTAAGAAAGAATTGGAATGCATAAATATTGACATATTAGGTATTGGCAAAAAGAGATGGATTGGTATGGGACATTTTGAATCAGACAATAATAAGATCTACTACACTAGAGACGAAAAGGTGAAAAAAATGAGGTCACTTTTATAGTTTAAAAGGCCATTTCTAAATCCATCTTGAAATATAATGTGGCAACAGGGTAATATTCATACGCATATAAGGAAGTTCTGTTAATACCATTTTCATTCAAATATAATAGATGATTTCTACCAACTTTTGCAGTCAGAAATAAATCAAACAAGCAACCAAGATGCATTAATAATAATGGGTGACTGGCGGCGCTGGCTGAAAACCACCTGTGACTTCATCCATAGCCACTGGTGAGAGTCAGCGCCCAGAGCCATGAGGGGCTTTAAGCTCGTTGCCCACTGCTGTGGTGTGGACAGCTGA
>NW_006400141.1:1318274-1319301 GCF_000299155.1 Elephantulus edwardii
TCAAAAAACATGAACTTGGTGACAGAAATAAGGCTGGGGATAGAATTCAGCACAATCAAAGATTTATTCATTGAAAATACCTTTTACAAGAAATATAAACCCAGGTTCTACACATGGATTTCACCTAATGGTACCCACAGGAATCTGATCAATTACATTTGTGGAAGGACTCATTGGAGAAGTTCAATATCAGCCGTAAAGACTTGGCCAGGTTCTGACTGTAGAACATATCATCAACTACTTATATGCAAGTTCAAATGAAAGCTATAGAAGATCAAATCAAATCCACAGGAATAAAATTTCATCTTGAGTCTATCCCACCTAAATTTAAAAACCAGCTCAGAAACAGGTTTGAGGTCATGAACACTAATGAAAGAAGACCAGATGAGCTATGGGAGGATATCAAGAATATCATCCACAAAGAATGCTAAAGGTCATTACAAAGACAAAGGAAGAAGAAAAGACCAGAATAGATATCAGAAAGACTCTGAGAATTGAACTAGAGCACCAAAGAGTCAAAGCAAAGGGAAGAAACCAAGAAGTTAAGGAGCTGAATAGAAGATTTCAAAGGGAAGCTCAAGAAGACAAAACACAGCATTATAATGAAATGTGCAAAGAGCTGGAGTCAAAAATCAAAAGGCCAAACTCTCTCATCATTTCTTAAACTGAAGGAAAGGAACTAAAGAACAAATTTAAGCTGAGAGTTGTAATACTTAAGGGCACTATGAGGAGGATATTGAATGATCCAGGAAGCAATAAAAGAAGATGGAAGGAGGACACAGAATCACTGTACCAAAAAGAATTGACTGACACAGAAGCATTTCAAAAAACAACATATGCATCAACAAACGAATGGCTAGAGAAGCTGTGGTATATTCACACAATGAAATACTATGCTGCATTGAAAAACAAGGAACTCATCCAATATTATTCAAAATGGTTGATTCTGGAGAACATTATGCTGAGTGAAATATCCCAGTCACGAAAGGACAAATATCACATGATGCCACTGTTGTAGAATGGGACT
>NW_006400141.1:1319954-1322226 GCF_000299155.1 Elephantulus edwardii
ATACTAATAAAATTTAATAATTAAAAAAAATTATGTAAAAAAAACCAACATACGGAAATCACCAGGAAAGGCAGAGAGTGATCATGAAGCATTTGTCCGGGCTGTTTTTCTGGATGCTGAGCAGAGTCCCATAGCACTTGGAACACTTTGAGTGGGGAGCTGGCTGGCATGGAAGAGAAAGCGATAGAGGTTTATGATTCGATTCAAATTATCTGGTACCCACAGAATCCCAATACTTTATAAGAACTGGAAGCTGTAAGAGAAAGTTGTATATAGGTTCAAGAGATCAGTGAAGAAGACTATCTGATTGTTAACAGGTTCATACCAACAGTAACTCATTGCTCTTTATTGGGCTGTGCTTAAGGGTAAAATTTCAGCGATATTTACCTTTTAAACATAAGTTGGAAATTTACATTTCTGAAGGAACCCACTTAACAGAAGAAGACAGCAACAAGCAGATAAATGACAAAGAACGAGTGGCAGCTGCAATGGAGAGCCCAACTTAGGTGAAATTGTGAAACAGTGCATCTTTGAGCCTGATTAATAACTGCTTAAAGAGCCACTGAACTGTAATGATTTGATATATTTGTTTAAATACTTTGCAGAATATACAGAACTCATGTTTGATAATAGCCAGGTGATTTGTACCTCCAAAGATTTTTTAAAGGATTACTTCCAAACAAGATTTAATGGTAAGGTAGTGCCTAATCTGTTCAGTGGATAACAGTCTCAGAACTTGTAATACTTCAGTGATCAGAGAGAGAATTCTAGTTAGTTAGTTAGTTAGTTAGTTAGTTAGTTAGTTAGTTAGTTAGTTAGTTAGTTAGTAGAGAGAGAAAGAAACAGCATATGATCAAAAGGCAATGGTCATGTCACCCATTTCAAAATGAATGAAATGTATGTAAGATGGCAAGATGGCTTCTTTCTGATCTCTGTTTACTCACATATTTGAAAGAAAACACCAACTAGAATAATAAAATTAAGGGGGGGGCGGGAGAAAGGCAATGGTGATGAAAGAGGAAGTTCTAGATGCTCTGAAGGAATTGGCAAATAAACAAGGCCCCAGGAATTAATAGAAAATTACATATTTCAACAAACAGATGCAGCCCTGGATGTGCTCACCAGGTTGTGCCAAGAAATCTGGAGGACCTGGCCAACTAACTGGAAGAGATCCATATTTACTCCCATTCAAAAAAAAGATGACCCAACAGAATATGGAAATTTTTTAACAATATCACTAATGTCACACACAAGCATGTGGATAGCTCAGCATAGTTATAGCTGAGCCACAGCTGAGATCAGAGTCTGAGCTGGAAATACTGGGAGCCCTCTGTAAAGTTCCATCCAAACCCCAACCTTACCCCTGAGGGTACATATACACCCTCTGCAAACAGTTCCACTGAGCCTCACACCAGAGGGAATACTGTTCCTGATCTTTGGAATCATCCTGCTCTTGGTTTAAGAATTAAGTTTACCCATTGTTATGCTGGCAACACTTACGTATAGGGAAAATATAGGAGATAGGACTTTTTTCATTGTTGGTTTAAACTAAACCAAAATCATGGGAAAGTGAAGGAAGGGGGTCTTCACAATCCTAAACTATGCGGACCTCTTCCTGGTCTTGCTCTTTTTCAGAATTCATCCCTTGTGTCCGTACTTTCTTTAGTTGTCTGGTTAACAACACAAGCAAAACCCTGCTGAAGATTATCCAAAAGTGACTGAACAAAAAGTCAACAGAGAATTACCAGAGATACAAGCTTGATTTAGAAGAGGTTGTGTCCCTAGAGACATTATAGCCAATGTCAGATGGATCTTGACAGAAAGCAAAGAGTACCAGAGGAATGCCTATCTGCATTTCATTGACTATGCAAAGATATTTGACTGTGTGGATCACAACAAATTGATGCTAACCTTGATGTGAATGGGAATACCAGAACACTTAATTGTGTTCATGCGAAATCTATAATTGGACCAGAAAGCAGTCCTCAGAACAGAGCAAGGAAACACTGCATGGTTCAAAACCAGGAAAGAAGTGCATCAGGGATGTGTCCTGTCTCTATATCTTTTCAATCTGCGTGCAGAACATATCATTCAGGAGGCAACCTGTGTTACGCAGATGACACAACCTTACTTGCTGAAACTGAGGAGGATTTGAAGCACTTGGTGTGGAATATCAAGGACTGTAGCTTCAATATAAATTGAAGCTCAACATCAAGAAGACAAAGATTCGCACCACTGGGCCAATTGACATCATTATGATAGATGATGAAGA
>NW_006400141.1:1322326-1323561 GCF_000299155.1 Elephantulus edwardii
ATAGATGATGAAGATAACAACATATTTAAATATATATATATTTAAAATATATATTTTATATCTTGAGATGGATTGACCCAGGGACTGAAGATATGGGATTAGGTCTGTCGGAGACAATGAGATTGGCTCAGGATAGGGCATAATTCAGAGTCAAGTTGCCTGCTACTCCTAAAGACCCTGTGTACAACAACTCTGAAGCCTGCCCTATCCTGATCCAATCTCACTGACTCCAACACACCTAATCTCATTGCCCTAGTTACTGTATCAATCCATCTCATCCAGGGTCTTTCTCTCCTGCACTATCCCTCCACCTTTCCAAGCATGAGGTCCTTCTCCAAAAGGCTGGTCCCTCCTGGCCATATGCCCAAAGTATGTGAGACAGAGCTTAGAAATATCTAAATAAATATTATATAATATCTAATATTTCTACATTAGATAAATATCATCTTCCCTACTGGGATTAAACAAATGTGTAAAACTTTATTAAGAATCTCAAGTCAGTTCTGACTCATAGTGACCCTGTGTACATCAAAATGAAACTCACCCTGCACCTGCACCATCCTCACCATCTAAGCTGTGCTTACACCCATTGTTGAAGCCACCATATCATTTCATCTTGTTTGTGGGTCTTCTCTTTTTTCTCTGATTTTTTACTTTACCAAGTATGATGTACTTCTCCAAGAACTGGTTCCACTTAATACAACCAAAGTAACATCTAAGGAGCTTTCTAGCAAAGCTTTAGGATCTCAGAAATCTGGAACTTCTAATCTTAAAATAAAAAATTCTGCACAAAAGCATAGTAGTGCTGGAAAATATTTATATACTATAACTATAATTATTAAGGTCCAGATATTTGAAAGTTATCAAAGACAAAGGTTGGTAATCATCACGTAGAGTCATCAAAAAAGAGCTTGACATATTTAGGAAACTAAGAACAACACATACTCAAGATTGGAAAGGACCCAAGTCACTTCAGCAACAACCACAGCTGATCAATTTCCTCTGGTCTAATATCATATTTCTAATACTTTTATGTCTTAATTTGTAAATTAAGCCCTCTGAAGGTTATGTAGTATATGATATCACCTATCAATAAATACATCAATCATGATGAGATTGGCACATGTACACTGCCGTAGTAGTAAAGACAGCATGGTACTGGTACAATGACAGACACATAGATCAATGGAATCGAATTGAGAATCCAGAGATCAACCCATCTATCTATGGTCAAC
>NW_006400141.1:1325248-1328457 GCF_000299155.1 Elephantulus edwardii
GAAAATTAATAAAATATAATTATAGAAAAAAAAATAGATAATAACAAGTCTTGAATCCAAGACATAACTCAAGTTTATTTCAAGTTCTTTGATTCTAATCAATTCTATGATACTAGTCAGCTATTCAGATCACCATCTCGGACAAATGATCACTGGAAAAGTGGGTCTCTATGCTTCAGGCTCAAGAGAGGGACTATTATTTAGAAAAACAGTGTTCAGGTGCTTACTGAATGAGATATCCTGAGGGGCCTAAAAACTTTTAATGAGGATGGCAAAGTTAAGGTCCCAGAAAGCCTAGTTAAATAACTATCTGATTGAAAAAGTTCCAAACTTTACACATTTTCCTTGGGACCTAATAAGAAAGTGTCAACTAATGAAATATGGAAATTGCCATGTTTACCAAACTCAATATGAAAATTGTTTAGTTGCCCTGGTCACATCTGACAGGGAAGGAAGTCTGATGGTGATAAATATACTCCCATCGGAATGACGTAGCAACCAAGTTAACTTGTAAACTATTCCAAGCTAATTAATACAATTAGTAGAGGATATGCAAAGACTTTTGTGACATGTTTTTTTCCTACTGGTCTAATCTAATTACATAATGTTAAAATTGAACCACTGCAAATTAATGTGTATTTTTAATTATACACATTTTTTTTCTAATGAACCTGATATGTTACAAATAAAATAATCTTAATCTCACATTTAGACTGAGAGATGATATACTCTTTCAATTGATTTTACATTATAGACTAATTAGAGTTAGAGGAGGATCTTTCCTTTTTTTATCTTTATGTATGCTTAACTTTTTAAATTTGAATGAAAGTTTATAAATAATATTGGTTTTTCAGTCAAGAATTTATATTTTATTTTATAACATTAATAACAATCAATTAATACAATCTGTTAAAATGTCTAATCAAACTATTATTGTATATTGTCTGTCACACAAATTATCTATTTGTATTTTTTAACTTGGTCAAAATTTCTTTTTTTTCTGATAAGAATTTTTATTTGACACATGCTATAATATTTTTAGAAGCTATGTGAACATTTTTAAATCAGTAAATTAGTTGTTATTGTTGATTGCCGTCGAGTTGAGCATGACTCAAAATTTCTTTATTAAATATTATGTTGTGAAATTGTAATTTTTTAAAAATACTGGTTTATTTACAAAGTTCATATACATTGTTTTTCACACCCGATCTTTCCCATTTTCTTCATCCTCCCATTTGTTAATTTTTATTACGCCTTCTTCCCTTCTTATCACTGTTAACAATTCTAGAGTCTTCTATGTATGTGTAAATCTTTCCTTTGCTTTTCATATTAGTGTTCTATGCAATAATTGTCCTTTTGTGTACTGTCATTCAACATAATTTATTCTAGAATTTATTCTAGACTAATCATCCATGTTGTGCAGTATTTTACAGATTATTGGTCATTTTTTAGTGATGCTTATTACTCCATTGTATGAATGTACCTCAATCCTTTTAACCACTGATGAGCATTTGCATTGTTTCCAAAATTTAATTATAATATATAGTATGTATTTATCTAGATATATTTATTTATATACTATTGTTAATAGTGTTAACAATATCTATTGCTAATAGTGCTGTAATCAGGGAATGAGTTGACCAGAATCTAGACAATGAGAAGATGATCCAAGCTATGTGCTAGGGTAAGTTGCTGCAAACTGATGGCTTGTCCTGGACTGGTCTTTGTTCATGGATGCAGAAGCTCAGTTTCCAAGTTGAACAACAGATCCTTCAGTAAAAGGATTTGCTTGTTTCTTCAGAGTACAGGTTTGATAGGCATAGGGAAATCAGAAATTGGCTGCCTAAAAGGGGGGATAAGTATGCCCTGAGGTATGCAGTAGCTGGCTTACATGCTTTCATGAAAGTAGTTGCTGGTGCGTTGATTGTACAGGGGGAGGGGAAGCTCACAATACGAATGAACAAAATACAATGTAAAAATGAAAGACCATATGGAATATAATGTACATGCATGAAACAAAATATATATATGATAAAAATATTAATGAATAGAAGAGCAAAATTTATAATGCTGCAGTAAACATTGTTGAATATGGCAGATTGTGTGTCAACTCATTTCTTTGAGACATATACTTAGTAGTGAGAATGTTAGATCTACAGTATTTCTATTTCCAATTTCTGAGGGAATGAAAAAACTGCTTTTGACAGTGATTGCACCATTTTTCACTCCCATCAGCAGTTCTACACCTTCACCATCATTTGGTTTTTGGTGTGTTTATTTTGTTATATTACTGAACATTGCTATCCTGCATAAGTAAGATGATCTCTCATCATTATTTTCATCTGCAGTTCTCTAATAGCTAATAATTTTGAACATTTCTATTCATGTGTTTGTTGGACATCTTAAATTTTCTGGCAAAATGCCTATATATGTCTTCCACTCATTTTGTAATTGGGTTTTTAGTGCTTTTCTTGTTTGAAGTGTTGGAGTTTTATATACATTTTAGAGATGAGTCCCTTGTTCCATGTGTTATTGCCAATTTTTCCCCCAGTCAGTAAGTTCTCTTTTTACTCTTTAGGAGAAGTATTTTAATGGATTTCAGTTTCAGAAAGTCTGAATCATCTAGTTTATCTTCTGTTGAGTGTGCATTTTCAATTATTTTTAATACTCTATTTCTGCCATAACATTGGGGGTTTGCCCTTTTTTTCACCCCAGTTTTATTTCCTTTGATGAGTTTTATAGTTTTAGGTATTGTTTCTAGGTCCTTGATCCATGTTGAGTTAGTTTTTGTATATTGTTTGAGTAGACTTGCTGATACCTATTAGCAGCCACACATGTTCTACGTGATTTCTACTAACAGTTGTAGTTAATACTCTTTTGCCCAGTTCTATATAATTGTAGTTTTATTGTTTAATAGTGAAGTTAAGCATATTTTACAAATTTACTGCTTTTATTGAGTTTCTATTTCATAGCATTGTCTTTCCTATCTGTGGCATCTAATGCATAGAATGTATGATAATAACTAGTTGTTGTTGTTTTTTTTATTAAATTTTATTAGTATTAATGAACATTTACAGAGATTTTGGGTTTTCATTCCTTCATTGCTGTACCATTCTCTCTACCCTCTTCCCCAGTTTGTTCTTCTTCCCTGCCATCCGAATGTCTCTTTTAATTGTCCAATTGCCACAGTGCTTGTCAAAGCCAGTTCT
>NW_006400141.1:1331777-1335421 GCF_000299155.1 Elephantulus edwardii
CAGAGTCAACCATTTTGAATAATATTGGATGAGTTCCTTGTTTTTCAATGCAGCATAGTATTCCATCGTGTGAATATAGCACAGCTTCTCAAGACTAGTTGTTGTTTTGTGTCATCAAGTCACCTGTTACTGATAGTAACCCTATGTACAGCAACTCTGAACCCTGCTCTATCTCGAGCTAATTTCCTTGACTCTGCCACATTGACCCTTTTACCCCAGTCACTGAGTTAATCCATCACATTCAGGGTCTTTCTCTCTTGAGCTGTCCCTCCACCCTTCCAAACATGATGTCCCTCTCCAAGGACTGATCTCTCCTGGTAACATGCCCAAAGTATGTCAGATAGAGCTTTAAACTCCTTGCCTCCAAGGAACAGCCTGGTTTCACCTTCTCCAGGAAAGACCTGTTTGTTCTCTTAGCAGTCTATAGTATATTTAATACTCTCCCCCACTGTCACAACTGAAAGACATCAATTCTTCTTCTATCATCCTTAGTCATTTGTCCAGCTCTCTGATACATGGCAAGTAATTGTGAAGACCATGGCCTGTGTCAAGGTCATCTTGGTCTGCTCTTCAGTACTCTGGAAAGGTCACTGACAGCATATTTTCCCAGGGCAATTCGTCTCTTGACTTCCTGGCTGCTGGTACCAAGAGTGTTGTTCATTGTGGAGCCAAGTACACTGAAATTAACAATCATAATATCTTAATCATCTATCATGATGCTGCCAGTTGGCCCAGTGTTGAGAATCTTTGTTTTCTCAATGTTGAGCTTCAATCCATACTGAAAGCTACAGTCCTTGACTTTCTGCAGCAAGTGCCTCAGGTCCTCTTCAGTTTCAGAAAGCAAGGTTGTGTCATCTGCATAATGCAGGTACTTGAGGAGTCCTCCTCCAATCCTGATGCCACGTTCCTCCTCAAAGAGCCCAGCCTTCTGGATGATCTGTTCCAAATATAGATTGAAAAAGTGTGGAGACAGGATGCAACTCTGCCATACACCTTTCCTGATTTCTGATTTTGAACCATGCAGTGTTTCCTTACTCAGTTCTGATGACTGCCTCCTGGTCGAATAATAGGGGCTTTTGTGTTTTGGGGTTTTTTAAATTTTATTCTGATTTATTTACAAAGTTTGAATACATTGTTTTTCACAAAAGATCTTTCCCATTTCCTTCACCCCACTCACCCATCGAATTGTGCAATCCTATTATTAACACCCTATCCACCCACCCAGCCTCACCCCTCAATTTCCACCCTCTTCCTCCACCTTGGATCCTCATACTCATTCTACAATAATGGTTTTATACAGTATTTGTCCTTGTGGGACTGAGTTAGTTCACACAGCATAATGCTCTCCAGTCCCTCCCAAATTAGGTAGTATTTTACAGAACCATTGCTCCTGTGTGCTGCATAGTATTCCATTGTGTGAATGTACCACAACTTCTCAATCTATCCGTTTGTGGTGGGACATCTAGGCTGTTTCCATGTTCTTGTGATGGTGAATAATTGTATAATGAGCATTGGTAGACAAGTTTGATTTGAGCCTCAGTTCTCATTTTCTGGGGTTATATTCCAATCAATAGAATAGTGGGGTCATATGGAATTTTTACATTCAGCTTTTTGAGAGAGCACCAAACTGCCTTCCAGAGTAGTTGTACCATTATACCACCCCACCAACAATGTCATACAGTTCCTTTCTCACCACATCTTCTCTAACATTTATTATTTGCTGTTCTGTTAAACTTTGCCACTGCTACTGGAGTGAGATGGCATCTCATTGTGGTTTTAATTTGCATCTCTCTAACTGCCAGTGATTTGGAGTATTTCTTCAAATGTCTGTTGGCCACTTGAATATCTTTGTCTGTGAAAATTATTTCCACGTTTTTTGCCCATTTTTCTTGTGGAGGCCCAGGAGTATACTATAAACTTTCATTATGAGACTCTTGTGTGAAATGGTATTGCCAAATGTTTGTTCCCAGTCAGTAGGTTTTCTTTTCATCCTGTTGGAAAAAGTTTTTAATAACCCAGGGACTTAATCTTGAGAAGGTCCCATTCACCAATTTTATCCTCCTTATATTGTACATTTCTTGCCGTATTTGGCAGTCCCTTTATATCATAGTCTAGGGCTTTGAAGCTTGATCCCAGTTTGTCTCTTAGGAACTTTATGATTTGGGGCTTTACTCCCAAGTCTCGTATCCACCTTGAGGTGATTTTTGTGTGTATGGTGTGAGATGTGGATCCTGTTTCAGCTTCCTGCAGGGTAGCAGTCCAGTTTTGCTAGCACAATTTGTTGAAGAGATTGTCATTTCCTCACTTGATAGGTTTTATTTCCTTGTCGAATATCAGTTGACCAAAGATAGCTGGGTCCATTTCTGGGTTCTATTTGTCTGCCATTGTACCAATACTATTGTGTTTTGGTTATTATCACTGTGAAGTAGGTTTTGAGGTCAGAGAGTGTCATATCTCTCACTTCATTCTTGTTTCTCAGAAGTGTTTTGCTTATTTAAGGTTTCTTGCCTCTCCAAACAAATTTGACAAGTTCCCTTTCAATCTTCTTGAAAAATTAAATTGCAATTGCATTAAATATTTAGATAGTTTTTGGTAAGATTGTCATTTTCACAATATTGAGTCTTCCTATTTATAAACAGGACACATTTCTCCATTTCTTTAGGTCTTTTTTTGTGTCATGCAGAAATGTTCTGCAGTTTTCTTTGCATAGGTCTTTTGTATCTCTGGTTAGGTTCACTCCCAAGTATCTCAATCTGTGGTTGGCTATTGTAAATGGTATTGCTTTCTTGGCTTCCTTCTCTGAGTTCTCTTTGTAACTGTAGAGGAATCCCTCTGATTTTTAGATATTGATCTTATATCCTGCCACTCTACTAAATTGGCCTGCTAGCTCTAACAGCTTTTTTGTTGAGTCTTTGGGGTTTCCTATGTACACTATCATAACATCCACATATAGCAACATTTTAACCATCCCTTTGCCAATCTGGATGCCTTTTATTTCCTTCTCTTGTCGTGTTGGCCTAGCAAGCACTTCCAGTACAATATTGAATAAGTATTGACAGTGGACAACCTTGTCTGGTCCCTGTTCGCAAGGAAAATGTTTTTAGTCTTTCTCCATTGAGAATGATGTTGGCTCTTGGCTTTGCATAAACACTTTTCTCTATGTTTAGGAAATTCCCTTTTATTCTAATTTTGCTGAGTGCCTTTTTCAGGAAGAGGTGTTGGATTTTGTCAAATGCTTTTTCTGCATAAATTGCTAGGATCATATGATTCTTATTATTTATTTTATTAATATGGTGAATTACTTTGATTGTTTTTCTCATGTTGAGCCATCCTTGCATACCAGTTATGAATCCCACTTTGTAATGGTAAATTATTTTTTTATGTACTTTTGGATTCTATTGGCTAGGATTTTGTTAAGGATTTTTGCATCTATATTCATGAGAGATATTTATCTGTAGGTGTTTTTTTTCTTTGTAATATCTTTGCCTAGTTTTGGTATTTTTTTCATAGGGTTTTCAGAAAACCCTATGTACAACATTTAGATAACAGAGATGGCAAAGGAGGTTGAGTTTTCAAGCATGGAAATACAAAGGAAGAGGAACAGTTGTAAGCAGACACTGGTGATTGGGACATGGAATGTGAGA